>NC_134356.1:391633673-391933673 GCF_048569485.1 Anomaloglossus baeobatrachus
GACCCCACGTTTTTTTTTAAAAAAATTTTATAATTAAAAAAACAAAGCTTGGGGAGCCCTCCAAATTGATCACCAGCCAAGGTGAAGCTGTCAGCTGTGGTTTGCAGGCTACAGCTGTCTGCTTTACCCTAGCTGGCTATCAAAAATAGGGGGGACCCCACGTCATTTATTTTAATTATTTTTTTTTCTTTTTGGGCTAAATACAAGGCTAGGCACCCTTTAGTGCCACTTTAAAGTCACTGAAGGGCGCCAGCTTAGAATATGCAGGGGGGTGGGATGTTATAAATGTTTGTCATCTATCCATTCATCCATTGTAGCATTTTAGGCTGTGTGCCCACAATCAGGGTTTGCAGCGTTTTGGGTGCAGAGTGTTTTTCCTGCGTCCATAACGCTGCATTGTGCAGTAGAAGCACAGTGGAAGGATTTTTAGAAATCCCATGCCCAATGTGCTTCTTTTCTCCGCAGCATACATTGACCTGTGGTGCAGCTTCCCGAGCCTCAGCATGTCAATTTATGCTGCGGAGACGACAGTGTTCTCTGCACGTAGAATAGAACTAAAGTCCACAGCAGCCTGAACCCAAATCGTGGGCATGGGCAGCTGCGTTCTCCCGTGGACAACACTCACATCTCTGCAGGAAGGCTGACACTGTGTACTAGACGACGTGTCGCTGGATCATGGCCACATAGCCTAACAGTGAGAAATTTGTTGCTACAGCAACATTTTTGTGAAGTACCTGTGGAATCAAAATGCTTACTATACTCCTGAATAAAATCCTTGAGGGGTCCAGTTTCCAAAATGGGGTCACTTGTGGGGGGTTTCTGATGTATAGGCACCCAAGGGGCCCTGCTAATGTGACATGGTGTGCGCAATTTATTTCAACTTTTCCAAAATTCAAATGGTGCTCCTTCCATTCCAAGCCCTCCCATTTATCCAAACAGAGGTTTTTGGCCACATGTGGGGTATCCCTGCTCTCACAAGAAATTGGATAACAACCTGTGGGATCCATGTTTTGTTGTTGCCTCTTGAAAAAGTGAGAAATTTTATGCTAAATCAACATTTATGTGGAAAAAAATGAAAATTTTCAATATGACAATGTAACGTTATCAAAATCTCTGAAGTACCTGTGGGTCCAAAATGCTCACTATACCCCTAGATAGGAGCCTTAAGGGGTCTAGTTTCCAAAATGGTATCACTTGTGAGGGGTTTCTGCTGTTTAGGTACCTTAGCGGACATCTAAATGCAACATGGTGCTCGCAATCTATTTCAACCAAATTTGCTTTCCAAAATTCAAATATTGCTACTTTCGTTCCAAGCCCTCCCATTTGTCTAAACAGAGGTTTCTGACCACATGTGGGGTATTAACGCGTTCATAAGAAAGTGGGTAACAAGTTTTGGGGTCCATTTTGTTGTGTTATTTCTTCTAAAAGTGAATAAATTTGGGGTAGAGCAACATTTTAGGTAACATTTTATTTTTTGCTTTTTTTCATTCCACATTGCTTTAGTTCCTGTGTAGCACCTGAAGGGTTAATAAACTTCTTGGATGTGGTTTTGAGTACCTTGAGGGGTGCAGTTTTTAGAATGGTGTCACTTTAGGGTATTTTGTGTCACCTACGCCTCTCAAAGTCACTTCAAATGTGATGTGGTCGCTAAAAAAATGGTTTTGTGAATTTTGTTGAAAAAATGTGAAATTGCTGATGAACTTTGAACCCTTCTAACTTCCTAACCACAAAAAATTTTGTTTCAGAAATTGCGCTGATGTAATGTAGACAAGTGGGAAATGTTATTTATTAACTATTTTGTGTGACATAACTCTGTTTTATGGGCATAAAAATTAAAAGTTTGAAAATTGCAAAATTTTAAACATTTTCATCAAATTTCCGATTTTTTTACAAATAAAAGCAAAAAATATCGTTCTAAATTTATAACTGTCATGAAGTACAATATGTCACGAAAAAACAATGTCAGAATCACCAGGATCCATTGAAGCGTTCCAGAGTTATAACCTCATAAAGGGACACTGGTCAGAATTGCAAAAAATGGCCTGGGCATTAAGTACAAAACTGGCTTCGTCCTTAAGGGGTTAAAAATAAAATAGCGGTAAAGATGAGGACTCCTTGATTAAAAAAAAGAAAAACAAAAAACAAAAACTTAAATTCGATTCAGACCATTTTCCCTAGTGAAATATAAAGAAATTTTAAAAATAAAAACCTATTTAAAAACTTAAAATCTAAATGTTTGGGGAAAAAGAAAACAAAATACCAAAGTAATACAGTACAGACCAAAAGTTTGGACACACCTTCTCATTCAAAGTTTTCTTTATTTTCGTGACTCTGAAACTTGTAGATTCACATTGAAGGCATCAAAACTATGAATTAACACATGTGGAATGAAATACTTAAAGAAGTGTGAAAAAACTGAAAATATGTCTTATATTCTAGGTTCTTCAAAGTAGCCACCTTTTGCTTTGATTACTGCTTTGCACATTCTTGGCATTCTCTTGATGAGCTTCAAGAGGTAGTCACCGGAAATGGTTTTCACTTCACAGGTGTGCCCTGTCAGGTTTAATAAGTGGGATTTCTTGCCTTATAAATGGGGTTGGGACCATCAGTTGTGGTGTGCAGAAGTCTGGTGGATACACAGCTGATAGTCCTACTGAATAGACTGTTGGAATTTGTATTATGGCAAGAAAAAAAAGCAGCTAAGTAAAGAAAAACGATTGGCCATCATCACTAAGAAATGAAGGTCAGTCAGTCCAAAAAAATTGGGAAAACTTTGAAAGTGTCCCCAAGTGTTGTGGCAAAATCCATCAAACGCTACAAAGAAACTGGCTCACATGAGGACCTCTCCAGGAAAGGAAGACCAAGAGTCACCTCTGCTGCGGATGATAAGTTTATCAGAGTCCCAAGCCTCAGAAATCACAGGTTAACAGCAGCTCAGATTAGAGACCAGGTCAATGCCACACAGAGTTCTAGCAGCAGACACATCTCTAGAACAACTGTTAAGAGGAGACTTTGTGCTGCAGGCCATCATGGTAAAATAGCTGCTAGGAAACCACTGCTAAGGACATGCAACAAGCAGAAGAGACTTGTTTGGGCTAAAGAACACAAGGAATGGACATTAGACCAGTGGAAAATCTGTGCTTTGGTCCAACCACAGTGTCTTTGTGCGACGCAGAAAAGGTGAACGGATGGACTCTATACGCCTGGTTCCCACCGTGATGCATGGAAGAGGAGGTGTGATGGTGCTTTGCTGGTGACACTGTTGGGGATTTATTCAAAAATGAAGGCATACTGAATGAGCATGCCTACCACAGCATCTTGCAGCGTCATGATATTCCATCCGCTTTGCGTTTAGTTGGACCATCATTTATTTTTCAACAGGACAATGACCCCAAACACACTTTCAGGCTGTGTAAGGGCTATTTGACTAAGAAGGAGAGTGATGGGGTGCTACGCCAGATGACCTGGTCTCCAGAGTCACCAGACCTGAACCCAATCAAGATGGTTTGGGGTGAGCTGGACCGCAGAGTGAAGGCAAAAGGGCCAACAAATGCTAAGCATCTCTGGGAACTCCTTCAAGACTGTTGGAAGACCATTTTTGGTGACTACCTCTTAAAGCTCATCAAGAGAATGCCAAGAGTGTGCAAAGAAGTAATCAAAGCAAAAGGTGGCTACTTTGAAGAACGTAGTATATAAAACATATTTTCAGTTGTTTCACACTTTTTTGTTAAGTATTTCATTCCACATGTGTTAATTCATAGTTTTGATGCCTTCAACGTGAATCTACAATTTTTTTTAGAGTCATGAAAATAAAGAAAACTCTTTGAATGAGAAGGTGTGTCCAAACATTTGCTCTGTACTGTATATAGAAGTCTGATACTGCTGCAGTTCTGTCATCCTGGAGAATTGTGCTCCCTGGTTGTTTTTATTGCACAACCAACACGGTAAAAACGTCAAAAGACAAAAAAAATATAAAAATTGGTGGATTTGTATTATTTTCCCACCATTTTACATGTCTTGGAACTTTGACATTTTTCCTTACATTATATTAACTACTTCACAACATATATCAAATGTCATGTTTCGGTCTGTGATGCGGCCTCACACGCAGAGCTTGCATCTTTCCCAGCAGAATACGGCAGCTTTAAATCAGCCATCATGTGTCTTTAAGAGCCGCTGCCGTCTTTCTCACCGAGCACCTCAAATAAATGCCATTTTTAATCTAAGGCCTTTGTCCCACTTGAATATACAGTCGATTTAAAAAGTAAAAAGAAAAAAAAAAAATAATCGATTTTTATCCGGAAAAGTAGGATGAGTGAAATCGGTTTGGTGTTATGTATCTCATGGAAGTGTGCGATTTTTTTTTTTCTCACCTAGCAACCGTATCACGTGCATTTTTTTTTCTCTGCAACTATTATTCTACAATCATTTACAGTGTTCTATGCTACTGAATGGTAATGTATCAGTACAAAATTGCATGGCATACAGATGGTCCATGTGCGTTCTGTGTTTTCTCACAGCCTTAGGCTATGTGCGCACGTTGCGTAGTGTTCATGCAGAAATTTCTGCAGCGATTTGGTAGTGCATGTGCGCTTCAAATCGCTGCAGAAACACTGTGTAATGGATGCAGTGTGCCTGCAGAATTCATGTGCTCTGGACGTTGCCCCCACCATAGACTTAAGTTGGAGCAGCATCCAAAGCGCACGGAAGAAGTGACATGTTGCTTTTTAGAACGCAGCGATTTGGCAGCAGCTGAAGCGCTGCATTCTAATACGCAACGTGCGGATGGAATTTGCACATTCAGATTGTGCTGGGATCACAGGACGCATGCGCTTACGCTGTAGTGCAATATGCAGCGTAAGCGCATGAAATTACGCAATGTACACACACAGCCTTAGACTTGCATTGGAGAGTCTCGTGCGAGTTTTTCCTCAACCCGATTACAGATGGACACTCTCTCATTCAATAACAGTCATGCAAGTGTAATCCGATTTTTTTTTTTTTTAATCGGATCGTACTCGTCCGTATTAAACGCAAGTGGGAATAGGGTCCGAGATGGCAGTTAGCTGGCGGTCTTCAGCAAATGGATTTGAACTGCTTTTAAGAGTGATTGATAAATTCAGTAGGTAGTGCAGAATGTGGCTTATAAGTGGAGAAAGGAGCAAATCTCTCTGCTAAGAAACTAATATACATTATTTGCTTGTACTATTGAATTATGAAACGTTGGTGGAAAGTACACTAACTATCAGACACAACAAGTTGGAAACAGACTGCTTATTAAAAAAAAGTTGTTTCAGAAAAATCGAATGTACTTTTGTTTGTAAAGTTATTCTTAGTTAGAGGAGTCCGCTTTCTTATTTCCCACCAGAGGCTGGAAGGCTGAATGGCACATTACTTACCTTCACGTATTCTCTTTGCAGCACATATTTGATAATATCCGTGATTGACTCTTTAATGTCAGCGGGAAGATTCTGGGTAGAAAAACACAGGAAAAGACAGTATCAAAGAGGGTGCAAGACAGGTGAGAAAGGCACTGTTCATTAACGGTTAAATCCTAGCTTTCTTCTACTAGAGATCAGACATAAAAAATGCATTGGTATATAAGAAACAAACATGTTTCTATCTGCCCACACTCGTTTTCCAGGCTAAGGAGAAAAACAATAGCTGACAGCTGCTGATCAGACAGAATACAATTTCCTGGTGGAAAGTACCTCATTCCCCTTTAATAAGCTTGTAATTCTGAACACCAATTAACGTAACTTGATGCATCCTGATACTGGAGACAGTTGTGACTATGATCATCCTGAAGCAATACATACTATCTAGCGTGCCAACTCACTAATCATACAGAACAATACTATATAAAAAGGACACAAACTATAGTCTTCTCTATGTGTGTTGTATGGGGGGGGGGGGTAGTCAGTCTACTGTCTGTCACTACACGATCCCTCACTTATTACATAGGATAAAATAGTAATCATGGGGTAGTAGATTTTTTCTCGGGGGTCTCTGACAATCTTCAGAAATTATTAGTGAACATTAGCAGCTTGTTTGGTAACTGCTAAATCTGAAGTACTAAGCTTATCAATGTGCAGTTTTCAATGGAGAACTAATTTTTAACCCCTTCACGACTTTGGACGTACTGGTACATCAAAGGTTGTGTCCCTACCTTTGATGTTAGAGGGAACACCAAATTTACATTTTTACAAGCTGTACACTGACTACTTTATATTTTATCAACTATTCAGTGTAGTCCCATGAAAAGATATAACATAATGTGAGGGGAGTACTCACTTTTGTGATATACTGTATGTTATAACCACAGTATATGCCAAAAATGCACAATAGATGCAGTCTTAGTGCAAACGGGAATGTGCTTTGTTCATTGCTACCCATTTAGTTCAATGAGAGTTCTGAAAAAAAGAGAATTTTGTTTACTTACCGTAAATTCTTTTTCTTATAGTTCCGTATTGGGAGACCCAGACCATGGGTGTTTAGCTTCTGCCTCCGGAGGACACACAAAGTACTACACTTAAAAGTGTAGCTCCTCCCTCTGAGCTTATACACCCCCTGGTGAGCCAGTCACAGCCAGTTTAGTGCAAAAGCTGAAGGAGAATAGTCACCCACAAGTAGGACCGAGCAAGAACCGGAACAACCGGAGACTCTGTCCACGACAACAGCCGGTGATAACACACGGAACAAGAAAATTGCCAACAGGCAACAGGGAGGAAGCTGGGTCTCCCAATACGGAACTATAAGAAAAAGAATTTACGGTAAGTAAACAAAATTCTCTTTTTCTTTATCGTTCCTTTGGGAGACCCAGACCATGGGACGTTCCAAAGCTGTCCCTGGGTGGGAATAAACAGAAAAAACTAAGAAGTAGGCGGAGCCTAACTTCACAAGTGGGCGACAGCCGCCTGAAGGATGCGTCTGCCCAAGCTCGCATCTGCCGAAGCATGAGCATGCACTTGGTAGTGCTTCGAAAAGGTATGCAGGCTAGTCCAAGTGGCAGCCTGACAGACTTGTTGAGCCGTAGCCTGGTGCCTAAAAGCCCAAGAGGCACCGACAGCTCTGGTCGAGTGTGCTTTGATCCCCGGCGGGGGAGGCACCTGAGTACTTTGGTAGGCGTCCGAAATGGTCGATCTAATCCAACGGGCCAAGGTCGGCTTAGAAGCAGAGAGACCCTTGCGCCACCCTGTGGTTAGCACAAAAAAAAAAAAAGAGATGTGCACGCCTAAGCGCAGCGGTGCGAGACACATAAATCCGGAGAGCACGCACCAGATCTAAAGAATGCAGCGCTTTCTCAAAGCGATGAACAGGGGCCGGACAGAAGGAAGGCAAGGAAATGTCCTGGTTAAGGTGGAAGGGAGAGACCACCTTAGGAAGAAAGTCCGGAGTCGGATGGAGAACTACCTTGTCTTGGTGAAAAACCAGAAAAGGTGACTCCGAGGAGAGCGCAGCCAAATCAGAGGCTCTCCTGAGAGAAGTTATGGCAACTAGAAAGGCCACCTTTTGAGAAAGACGATACAAAGAAACCTCCCTAAGGGGCTCAAAAGGGGGTTTCTGCAATACCGTGAGGACCAAGTTAAGGTCCCAGGCATCCAAGGGCCGCCGATAAGGCGGAATGATGTGAGACGCGCCTTGCATGAAGGTGCGGACCTGAGCCAGCCTGGCAAGACGCCGCTGGAACAGCACTGATAGAGCTGAGACTTGTCCCTTGAGAGAGTTGAGGGACAGTCCTAGCTGCAGACCGGACTGTAAAAAAGACAGAAGGGTCGGCAACGAGAATGGCCAAGGAGGATGGCCGGAAGAGCGACACCAGGACAGGAAAATTTTCCAAGTCCTGTGATAGATCTTGACGGAGGAAGACTTACGGGCCAGAGTCATAGTGGAGATGACTTTAGGAGGAATACCAGAAGCCGTCAAAAGCCAGGACTCAAGAGCCACGCCGTCAATTTGAGTGCCGCAGAATTCGGGCGGAAAAACGGACCTTGCGAGAGTAGGTCTGGACGGTCCGGAAGATGCCACGGCATCTCTACGGACAGTTGGAGAAGGTCCGGATACCAAGCTCGCCTGGGCCAGTCCGGTGCAATCAGGATGACTCGGCGGCCCTCCATTCTGATCTTGCGCAGGACTCTGGGCAAGAGAGCTAGAGGAGGAAACATGTAGGACAGACGAAACTGGGACCAGTCTTGAACCAGAGCGTCCGCGGCGAAGGCCTGAGGATCGTGGGAGCGAGCCACGTAAACCGGAACCTTGTTGTTGTGACGGGATGCCATTAGGTCCACGTCCGGAGTGCCCCACTTGCGGCAGATTGACTGAAACACTGCCGGGTGCAGGGACCACTCGCCACCGTCCACGGATTGACGGCTGAGATAATCTGCCTCCCAGTTTTCTACGCCTGGGATGTGGACTGCGGATATGGTGGACTTGGAGTTCTCCGCCCATTGAAGAATGCGTTGGACCTCCAACATTGCCAGGCGGCTGCGTGTCCCGCCTTGGTGATTGATGAAGGCAACCGCTGTCGCGTTGTCTGACTGGACTCAAATGTGCCTGCCCGCCAACAGGTGGTGAAAGGCTAGGAGAGCTAGAAGCACAGCTCTGGTTTCCAGCACATTGATTGAAAGGGCTGACTCGGACGGAGTCCAAGTGCCCTGTGCTCTGTGGTGGAGATGTACCGCTCCCCAGCCGGATAGGCTGGCATCCGTGGTGAGAATCACCCAGGACGGAGTCAGGAAGGAGCGCCCTTGGGACAGGGATAGGGGTTGAAGCCACCACTGAAGAGAGCTCCTGGTCCGTGGCGACAGAGAGACACTAACCTGTGCAAGGAGGAAGGCCGCTTGTCCCAACAGCGGAGAATGTCCAGCTGCAAAGGGCGCAGATGGAACTGGGCAAAGGGGACCACCTCCATGGACGCCACCATTTGACCCAGCACCTGCATCAGGCGACTGAGGGAATAACGGCGGGGCCTCAGGAGAGAGCGCACCGCTAGCCGTAGAGACTGCTGTTTGATTAAGGGCAACTTCACAAGTGCCGGCAAAAGTCTCGAACTGCATCCCTAGGTACGTGAGACTCTGGGTCGGAGTCAGAGTGGATTTGGGAAGATTGACAATCCACCCGAATTGGGCTAGAGTGGCGAGAGTGAGCGAAACACTCCGCTGACAGTCTGCGCTGGATGGACCCTTGACCAGAAGGTCGTCCAGATAAGGAAGCACTGCCAACCCCTGGAGGTGCAGGACCGCAATCACTGCCGCCATGACCTTGGTGAATACCCGAGGGGCCGTGGCTAACCCGAAGGGGAGAGCCACAAATTGGAAATGATCCTCTCCTATCGCAAAACGTAACCAACGCTGATGTGACACTGCGATTGGCACATGTAGATAGGCATCTCTGATGTCGATGGACGCCAGGAAATCCCCCTGGGTCATAGAGGCAATGACTGATCGCAGAGACTCCATGCGAAAATGCCGCACCCGGACATGCTTGTTGAGAAGCTTGAGATCCAGGATGGGCCGGAAGGTACCGTCCTTTTTTGGAACTAGGAAGAGGTTTGAGTAAAAACCTCTGAACAGTTCCCGAGCGGGAACTGGTACAATCACTCCGTTTGCCTGCAGGGATGCCACGGCCTGTGAGAAGGCGGCGGCCTTGGAGCAGGGGGGAGTTGAGAGAAACAAATCTGTTTGGAGGGCTGGAAGAGAATTCTATCCTGTAGCCGTGAGATATGATGTCTCTCACCTACTGATCGGAGACTTGCTTTAACCAAGCGTCGCCAAAGTGGGAGAGCCTGCCACCGACTAAGGATGTGGCTGGAGCGGGCCGAGAGTCATGAGGAACCTGCCTTAGTGGCAGAACCTCCTGCGGTCTTCTGCGGACGCGCTTTTGGGCGCCAGTTGGATTTCTGATCCTTATCTGAGTTAGCGGACGAGGCGGAAGGCTTAGAGGATGACCAGTTGGAGGCACGAAAGGAACGAAACCTCGATTGATTACTACCCTGGGCGGGTTTCCTGGTCTTGGTTTGTGGCATGGAAGTACTCTTCCCGCCAGTAGCTTCCTTAATGATTTCATCCAGCTGTTCACCAAACAGCCGTGAACCAGCAAAAGGGAGCCCAGCAAGAAACTTCTTGGAAGAAGCATCTGCCTTCCACTCTCGAAGCCACAGAATCCTGCGGATAACAAGAGAATTAGCTGAAGCCACCGCAGTGCGGTGAGCAGCCTCTAGCATTGCAGACATGGCATAAGATGAAAAAGCTGAAGCCTGAGAAGTTAAGGTAACCATCTCAGGCATAGATTCCTTGGTGAGGGAATGCATCTCCTCTAGAGAAGCAGAGATGGCTTTGAGAGCCCACTCTGCTGCAAAAGTCGGGGAAAACGCGGCCCCCGCAGCTTCATACACAGATTTGGCCAGAAGGTCAATCTGACGGTCAGTGGAATCCTTAAGTGAGGTGCCGTCAGCCACCGACACAACGGTCCGGGCTGAGAGCCTAGACACCGGAGGGTCTACCTTTGGGGAGTGAGACCACTCCTTGACCACCTCAGGTGGAAATGGAAACCGGTCATCAGAACCACGCTTTGGAAAGCGTTTGTCAGGACAGGCCCTGGGTTTGGTCACAGCGGTCTGAAAACTGGAGTGGTTAAAGAACACACTCTTTACTCTCTTAGGCGAGGTAAACTGATGTTTTTCTGCCAAAGAGAGTTGCTCCTCTGATACTGGCGGATTGAGATCCAGCACAGAATTAATAGAAGCAATCAAATCACTAAGATCTGAGTCACCCTCAGAGAAATCGATGGGGTACATAGCCTCCGAGCCCCCCGTGAGGGCATCCTCCTCATCTTGAGAGTCAGCTCTTGAGACAGAGTCGTGGGATGGGGAGGGGGAGGAAACCCTGCGCCTTCTCTTAGAAGGACGGGGTCTGGGATCAGATGATGAATCCTCCGTGAGCTCCGAAGGACGGAGGTCAGAGGATAGGAATCCTCTGTCAAGAGTATTAGAGGCACCCTGTGAGGAGGGCTGATGCATATTCATCAAAGTCCTGGACAAAAGTCCCATGGACTCAGCAAATGACTGGGATATGGACCTAGAAAAGGACTCTACCCAGGCCGGGGGTTCAGCCACAGGTGCAGCAGCAGCAGCCTGAGAGACCACTGGGGGTGAGACTCCAGGCTGTGGCAGCGCCAAGTTAGAGCAACCATCACAGTGTGGATAAATGCTCGGCTCAGGCAGCAGGAGCTTGCATGCAGAATAAAGCTTTGGAGCCTTGCTCCTTGTGTGAGACATGCTGCTGGAGTGGGGGCTTTGCAGGGAATGAACCCCAGGGAGAATATACAGAGGTCCACAACCGGAGACCGGCTGTGGCTTACCAGACCGCTGAGCGCGGTGTTGTGTGCCCTCCAGATCCCGAAGCCCGGTCCCCCAGTGCACAGCACCTCAGCAGGGGTGCAGAATGCAGGATGTCCCAGAGCAGAGTGAACTCTGCCTTAGAAATGGCCGCCGGAGCGAAGAGAGGGGGCGGGACTAGGAGGCGTTCCTATAGAAGAGCGGGAACTGGAGGGCTATAGAGACCTGCAGGGAAGGAGGAACGCCCCAGCAGTGGGGAGTGTCCCTCCCCTGTGTAGAACGACCGCCGGGAGGAGCCGAACCTGTCCCTCTGCATGAGTGACATGTGAGGGCAGGAAAACGAAACTAGGCCTCCGGCGAAGCCGGGGCCTAAATTTAAGTGGCGAGGCCGACAAGCAGGCACCATCGGCGCGGTTCTCGGGCAAAAGCTAGAGAACCCGCCGGAAAAGTCAAAAACAATCACATACAGCATACTCTCCCCATACAATAAAGAACCGGGACCCCCAACACATAAAAGTCTCAGGTACTTAGCTGCTGAGACGCAGGGCCAGGTCCCTGGGGATGAGTGCTCCGGTCCAACAGGATCCTCAAGGGGCTGTGGATGGAGACCGGACTCCTGCCAGGCATGGAGACCGTGCTGGCTCCCACTTCAAGCCAGAGCCCAGAAGGGATGGTGAAGGAGCGCGGCATGTAAGGCTCCAGCCTTGTGAATCAACCTTAACAACACCGCCGACACAGTGGGGTGAGAAGGGACATGCCGGGAGTCCAGACACGGACCCGCTTTTCTTTCCAACTCTTTCCAAAATTCAAACAAATCAGATGAGAATGCATGTGTGGATGTATGCCTCCTGAACACAAAGCGATAAACTGGCTCACCAGGGGGTGTATAAGCTCAGAGGGAGGAGCTACACTTTTAAGTGTAGTACTTTGTGTGTCCTCCGGAGGCAGAAGCTAAACACCCATGGTCTGGGTCTCCCAAAGGAACGATAAAGAAAAATATTTTACCAACCCTCAAATATCGATGGAGAAACCAAGCCACTCACAATGGTGCAACATGGGGCCTCATCAGCCATTATACAGACATGAAAAGAGAACCTGTCAGCACAACTTTGTAATGTAAAGACATGGCTGTAGCGCTGCTGTTATATGGACTACAGTGATACCTTTGGTGAAAAATATCCATTTTGTTGTTGTTTTTCTTTAATCACCATTTAAGTTTTGTGCTAACTAGATTTCGCTGCATAGGGGCTTCTCCTCCCTTTCTTATTCCGTGGCCCCTCCGCCTTCCTCCAATCTTTGCATGACAGGGCAGTGCTGTGATTTCAGACAGAGGAGGCAAGTTATTCAGAGACTGGAGGCAGGTGGATGGGCCGGGGAGTCACAGACAGGGAGGAGAAGACCCAGTGTACAGTCCGACTCTGTGCACAGAAATCTAATTAGCAGAAAACTTAAAATGGTGATTATCACAGATCAACAAAGTGGATTTCTTCAAAGGTACCAATTTAATCTGTATTACAGGGACAATAGGGACATATCTTCACTTTACAGTACAAAATCATGCTGACAGGTTCACTTTATAGTACCCTAGATGTGACAATGCCTTTAAATCTGTGCTTTTTGATCTAATACAAAACATTGGTTGCTCTTTTTTATAAACAAATATGAATATATAAAAAACAAAGGCTTGTTTTGCTGATCTGAAACGTAGCAATAAGTATGCCCCTATATCACCATACATTAATGGCTCTTGTGCCTCCTGCAAAAGTGTCAAAGCCATATCTATAGCAGCTATAATTACATTTTTTTCTACATTAATGTACAGTAAAAGCCATATTATTTAGAGACTCGTGGTTCCAGTGTGGAAAGCAGCCAAAAAGGTTTTTAAATTCAAGGAAACAGCAGTCGAGTCCCTCTTACGGCATAACGGAGTTCTTCCCAAATTGCTACACTGCCAAGATGCTCAGTTTAGGTCAAACTTAGAAGTCAATACACAGGCAGATGTATACCTGGGGTGTTCTATCCAGTCAGACACCCGGAACCCCCACCGCTACCAGTGCCGGCGGCGGCAGCAGGCAGGTGGAAATGCTTAGTTCCGGAGCTGCACCGTTTTCTGATAGTGGCCTCGGCCAGGTACTACACATTCGCCTCCTATTGATTTGAATAGGAGGCGGATGTGCAGTACTCGGCACCGGCCATTATCAGTCGTCAGTGCAGCCCTGGAATTGAGCATTTCCGGCTGCCTGCTGACGCCACCGGCACCAGGGACAGGTGATAAGTGGGGGTACCGGGTGATGGAATCCAGCCAATCAGACATTGATGACCTATCCTAAGGGGTGCTTCACACACAGCGAGATCGCTGCTGAGATCACTGCTGAGTCACGGTTTTTGTGACGCAGCAGCAGTGACCTCATTAGCGATCTCGCTGTGTGTGACACTGAGCAGCGATCTGGCCCCTGCTGTGAGATCGCTGCTCGTTACACACAGATCGCTGTGTGTGACAGCGAGAGAGTGACAAAATGAGGCGGAGCAGGGGCCGGCATCTGGCAGCTGCGGTAAGCTGTAACCAGGGTAAACATCAGGTAACCAAGGTGGTTACCTGATATTTACCTTCGTTACCAGCCTCCGCCGCTCTCACGCTGCCAGTGCCGGCTCCTGCTCTCTGCACATGTAGCTGCAGTACACATCGGGTTAATTAACCCGATGTGTACTGTAGCTAGGAGTGCAAGGAGCCAGCGCTAAGCTGTGTGCGCGGCTCCCTGCTCTCTGCACATGTAGCTGCAGTACACATCGGGTTAATTAACCCGATGTGTAGTGTAGCTAGGAGAGCAGGGAGCCAGCGCAAAGCAGTGTGTGCGGCTCCCTGCTCTCTGCACATGTAGCGACGTTATGATCGCTGTTGCGTCGCTGTGTTTGACAGCTAAGCAGCGATCATAACAGCGACATACAAGGTCACTGTTGCGTCACAGAAAATGGTGACGTAACCGCGACGTCGCTGTCGCTATGTGTGAACCTAGCCTAAGCCATGCCCTAAATGCTCAGTTCCCAAACAATTGAAGTTCTCTTATATCCACATACTCACTGATTAGGATTCTATGGAGCCAGGGACCCAAGGGTTAATTTCCCTTTTCTGTACCCAGTAAATAAGCAGGAGTGGCTCCTCATCGCCATTGTTCGTTGAGGCCAAATGGAGGACAGTAACACTATGAGAGGAAGATTAGAGCGAGGCTTTCACCTCCCCACAGTATGTCTCAATGGTAATTAGTAAGAAGCTAATCCAAATGTATATAATCCATCGATGTTACCTGACTAGTGTTGAGCTAGTAGTTTATTCGTATTTGCTATGCTGTTAGCGAGTACTGCCCACTACTCGCATATTCGTTACGAGTAGCCAGCGCAACCTAAGTCAGTGGGGAAAGAAGGGAATTTTGTTTACTTACCGTAAATTCCTTTTCTTCTAGCTCTAATTGGGAGACCCAGACAATTGGGTGTATAGGCTATGCCTCCGGAGGCCGCACAAAGTATTACACTCAAAAGTGTAAAGCCCCTCCCCTTCTGCCTATACACTCCCCGTGCTCCCACGGGCTCCTCAGTTTTGGTGCAAAAGCAAGAAGGAGGAAAAAGAATTATAAACTGGTTTAAAGTAACTTCAATCCGAAGGAATATCGGAGAACTGAAACCATTCAACATGAACAAACATGTGTACACAAAAAAACAGGGGCGGGTGCTGGGTCTCCCAATTAGAGCTAGAAGAAAAGGAATTTACGGTAAGTAAACAAAATTCCCTTCTTCTTTGTCGCTCTATTGGGAGACCCAGACAATTGGGACGTCCAAAAGCAGTCCCTGGGTGGGTAAAATAATACCTCGTAAGAGAGCCGTAAAACGGCCTCTTCCTACAGGTGGGCAACTGCCGCCTGAAGGACTCGTCTACCTAGGCTGGCATCCGCCGAAGCGTAGGTATGCACCTGATATGCTTCGTGAAAGTGTGCAGGCTCGACCAGGTAGCCGCCTGACACACCTGCTGAGCCGTAGCCTGGTGCCTCAAAGCCCAGGACGTGCCCACGGCTCTGGTAGAATGGGCCTTCAGCCCTGAGGGAACCGGAAGCCCAGCCGAACGATAAGCTTCGATAATTGGCTCCTTGATCCACCGAGCCAGGGTTGATTTGGAAGCCTGTGACCCTTTACGCTGGCCAGCGACAAGGACAAAGAGTGCATCCGAGCGGCGCAGGGGCGCCGTACGAGAAATGTAGAGTCTGAGTGCTCTCACCAGATCTAACAAGTGCAAATCCTTTTCACATTGGTGAACTGGATGAGGACAAAAAGAAGGTAAGGAGATATCCTGATTGAGATGAAAGGGGGATACCACCTTAGGGAGAAATTCCGGAACCGGACGCAGAACCACCTTGTCCTGGTGAAACACCAGGAAAGGAGCTTTGCATGACAGCGCTGCTAGCTCAGACACTCTCCTAAGTGAAGTGACTGCAACTAGGAAAACCACTTTCTGCGAAAGGCGTGAGAGAGAAATATCCCTCATTGGCTCGAATGGTGGTTTCTGAAGAACCGTCAGCACCCTGTTCAGATCCCAGGGTTCTAACGGCCGCTTGTATGGAGGGACGATGTGACAAACCCCCTGCAGGAACGTGCGTACCTGTGGAAGTCTGGCTAGGCGCTTCTGGAAAAAACACAGAGAGCGCCGAGACTTGTCCCTTAAGGGAGCCGAGCGACAAACCCCTTTCCCAGTCCAGATTGAAGGAAGGACAGAAAAGTGGGCAAGGCAAAAGGCCAGGGAGAAATACCCTGAGCAGAGCACCACGACAGGAAAATTTTCCACGTCCTGTGGTAGATCTTGGCGGACGTTGGTTTCCTAGCTTGTCTCATAGTGGCAATGACGTCTTGAGATAACCCTGAAGACGCTAGGATCCAGGACTCAATGGCCACACAGTCAGGTTGAGGGCCGCAGAATTCAGATGGAAAAACGGCCCTTGAGATAGCAAGTCTGGTCGGTCTGGTAGTGCCCACGGTTGGCCGACCGTGAGATGCCACAGATCCGGGTACCACGACCGCCTCGGCCAGTTTGGAGCGACGAGGATGACGCGGCTGCAGTCGGCCCTGATCTTGTGTAACACTCTGGGCAACAGTGCCAGCGGAGGAAACACATAAGGGAGCTGAAACTGCGACCAATCCTGAACTAAGGCGTCTGCCGCCAGAGCTCTGGGATCTTGAGACCGTGCCATGAACGCTGGTACCTTGTTGTTGTGCCGGGACGCCATGAGATCGACGTCCGGCACCCCCCAGCGGCAACAGATCTCCTGAAACACGTCCGGGTGAAGGGACCATTCCCCTGCATCCATGCCCTGGCGACTGAGATAATCTGCTTCCCAGTTTTCCACGCCTGGAATGTGAACTGCGGAGATGGTGGAGGCCGTGGCTTCCACCCACACTAGAATCCGCCGGACTTCCTAGAAGGCTTGCCGACTGCGTGTGCCGCCTTGGTGGTTGATGTAAGCCACCGCTGTGGAATTGTCTGACTGAATTCTGATCTGCTTGCCTTCCAGCCACTGCTGAAACGCTTTCAGGGCAAGATACACTGCCCGTATTTCCAGAACATTGATCTGAAGCGAGGACTCTTGCTGGGTCCACGTACCCTGAGCCCTGTGGTGGAGAAAAACCGCTCCCCACCCTGACAGACTCGCGTCCGACGTGACCACCTCCCAGGATGGGGGTAGGAAGGATTTCCCTTTCGATAATGAAGTGGGAAGAAGCCACCACCGAAGGGAAGCTTTGGTCGCCTGCGAGAGGGAGACGTTCCTGTCGAGGGACGTCGGCTTCCTGTCCCATTTGCGAAGGATGTCCCATTGAAGAGGACGCAGGTGAAACTGCGCGAAAGGAACTGCCTCCATTGCTGCCACCATCTTCCCCAGGAAGTGCATGAGGCGTCTCAAGGTGTGTGACCGACCTTGAAGGAGAGATTGTACCCCTGTCTGTAGTGACCGCTGCTTGATCAGCGGAAGCTTCACTATCGCTGAGAGGGTATGAAAATCCATGCCAAGGTATGTCAGCGATTGGGCCGGTGTCAGATTTGACTTTGGAAAATTGATGATCCACCCGAAACTCTGGAGAGTCTCCAGGGTAGCGTCGAGGCTGTGTTGGCATGCCTCTAGAGAGGGTGCCTTGATCAACAGATCGTCCAAGTACAGGATCACCGAGTGACCCTGAGAGTGGAGGACCGCTACTACAGTAGCCATAACCTTGGTGAAAACCCGTGGGGCTGTTGCCAGGCCGAACGGCAGTGCCACGAACTGCAGGTGTTCGTTCCCTATGGCGAAGCGCAAGAAGCGCTGGTGCTCTGGAGCAATCGGTACGTGGAGATAAGCATCCTTGATATCGATCGATGCAAGGAAATCTCCCTGGGACATTGAGGCGATGACGGAGCGGAGGGATTCCATCCGGAACCGCCTGGTCTTTACGTGTTTGTTGAGAAGTTTCAGGTCCAGGACAGGTCGAAAAGACCCGTCCTTCTTTGGGACCACAAACAAGTTGGAGTAAAAACCATGGCCCTGTTGCTGAAGAGGAACAGGGACCACCACTCCTTCTGCCTTCAGAATGCCCAGCGCCTGCAGAAGAGCCTCGGCTCGCTCGGGAGGCGGGGATGACCTGAAGAATCGAGTCGGGGGACGAGAGGTGAACTCTATCTTGTAACCGTGAGACAGAATGTCTCTCACCCAGCGGTCTTTTATTCGTGGCAGCCAGGTGTCGCAAAAGCGGGAGAGCCTGCCACCGACCGAGGATGCGGAATGAGGAGGTCGAAAGTCATGAGGAAGCCGCTTTGTTAGCTGCCCCTCCGGTGGTCTTTTTAGGACGTGACTTAGACCGCCATGCATCAGAGTTCCTTTGCTCTTTCTGAGGCCTTTTGGACGAGGAGAATTGGGACCTGCCCGCGCCCCGAAAGGACCGAAACCTCGACTGCCCTCTCCTCTTTTGGGGTATGTTCGGTTTGGGCTGGGGTAAGGATGTATCCTTTCCCTTGGATTGTTTGATGATTTCATCCAAACGCTCGCCAAACAATCTGTCGCCAGAAATTGGCAAACTGGTTAAGCGCTTTTTGGAAGCAGAATCTGCCTTCCATTCCCGTAGCCACAAGGCCCTGCGGAGTACCACCGAATTGGCGGCTGCCACCGCCGTACGGCTCGCAGAGTCCAGGACATCATTAATAGCGTAAGACGCAAATGCCGAGGTCTGAGTGGTAATGGACGCCACTTGTGGCGCGGACGTGCATGTGGCTGCTTCAATTTGCGCTTGACCTGCTGAGATAGCTTGTAGCGCCCATACGGCTGCGAATGCTGGGGCAAAAGAAGCGCCGATCGCTTCATAGATGGATTTCAACCAGAGCTCCATCTGCCTGTCAGTGGCATCCTTGAGTGAAGCCCCATCTTCCACTGCAAGTATGGATCTAGCCGCCAGTCTGGAGATTGGAGGATCCACTTTGGGACACTGAGTCCAACCTTTAACCACGTCAGGTGGAAAGGGATAACGTGTATCCTTAAGGCGCTTAGAAAAACGCTTATCTGGACAAGCATGGTGATTCTGGACTGCCTCTCTGAAATCGGAGTGGTCCAGAAACATACTCTGTGTACGCTTGGGGAACCTGAACCGGAATTTCTCCTGCTGAGAAGCCGACTCCTCTGCTGGAGGGACTGAGGGAGAAATATCCAGCATTTGATTGATGGATGCAATAAGATCGTTCACTATGGCGTCCCCGTCTGGAGTATTAAGATTGAGAGCGCCCTCAGAATCAGAATCCTGATCAGCTACCTCCGCTTCATCAACTCGAGATTCCCCTCGCTGAGACCCTGAACAATATGATGATGTCGAGGGAAAATCTAAGCGAGCTCGCTTAGTCGGTCTGGGGCTGGGGTCTGTGTCAGAACCCTCAGCCTCGGATCTATGAGATACCCCGGGAGGACATTGTTGGTCCAACTGAGGGGGGCCAGGGAACAAAGGTTCAACAGAGTCCCTGTGCTGAGATACCGGCCTGTACTGCAAGGCTTCTAGTATCTTAGCCATAGTCTCAGAGAGTTTTGCAAACTCTGTCCCCGTCACCTGGACATTGTCAGCAGGTGGCTCCCCCTGGGCCCCTCTTAGCAGAGGCTCTGGCCGAGTAAGTGTCACAGGGCCCGAGCACTGTATACAATGAGGGTCAGTGGAACCTGCCGGCAGCGGGGTCGTACATGCGGCGCAGGCAGCATAATAAGCCTGTGTTTTGGCACCCCTGCCTTTTGTGGGCGCCATGCTATTATCTTCCCTGAGCAACACAATAGGGTATATAGCCAGAAATCAACTGTGCACTATACAGTGTAAAATAAACATATTATGTTACACTACTGCACAATGGGGCTAGCACCACAGGTGCTGCTTACCACCCGCTTAAAGCGGTTGTGATGCCACCAGAGTCCCTGCCTGGGTCTCCCAGATTTTGTCCCCCTCTGCAGCGTCCGAGGAGCTGACAGGAATGCGTCCTGAGGAGAGGAGGGAGCTGTGGGCGTGACCCAGAAAGAGCGGGAACTGGTGCCTGCACTGTGCACAGTGAGGGGAGTGGAGTATGCAAAGCATGCTCCAGCCCTCAGTGCTGCTCGTTCTGTGCAGCGTCCCGCCCTTCCCCTGCCTGTCAGGGCTATGGGCGGGAGGAAAGGAAACTAGGCCGCAAAAAAGCCGGGGACTCTAGTAATAAACGCGGCCGCCGTAAAAGCGCGGCCGGCGTGGAAGTCCCCGGCGCACTACAAGTCCCAGCCGCGCCGCAGTGTTTCCAAGGCAGCGGCGGTCAATGCAGCAGTCCCTATACATAAACACACTCAGCAACGCTGAGTGTGTAATGGCACATATTAACCCGGTCAGCGCCGCGGTCCCCGGTGCACTAGCACACCCAGCAAAGCTGGAGTGTTGCTGTGCGCGGTCCCCACGGGAACACAGAGTACCTCCAAGTAGCAGGGCCATGTCCCTGAACGATACCCGGCTCCTATCCAGCAGGCTCCACAGGAGTTGTGGATGAAGCACGGTCTCATGTGCCTGGAGACCGATAGGATCCCACTTCCACCAGAACCCTGAGGGGGATGGGGAAGGAAAACAGCATGTGGGCTCCAGCCTCCGTACCCGCAATGGGTACCTCAACCTTACAACACCACCGACAAGAGTGGGGTGAGAAGGGAGCATGCTGGGGGCCCTATATGGGCCCACTTTTCTTCCATCCGACATGGTCAGCAGCTGCTGCTGACCAATCTGTGGAGCTGTGCGTGCGTGTCTGACCTCCTTCGCACAAAGCAAAAACTGAGGAGCCCGTGGGAGCACGGGGAGTGTATAGGCAGAAGGGGAGGGGCTTTACACTTTTGAGTGTAATACTTTGTGCGGCCTCCGGAGGCATAGCCTATACACCCAATTGTCTGGGTCTCCCAATAGAGCGACAAAGAAAGTAGCGAGTAACTCGAAAACCGTACTTTTCATGCGAGTAGCGAATAGTACGGCTTTCGGGTTACTCGCTACTTAGCGCGTATTTCCCATTGACTTACACTGCGTACGCTACTCGTAACAAATATGCGAGTAATGGACAGTATTCACTAACAGCATAGCGAGTACAAATAGCCAGCTACTCACTCAACACTATACCTGACATTTAGCAGGTTATATATAATGGTTAGATCTACCACTGCAGATTGCCATAGGTCTGGGGGAAGAGGCGACAGATTTTAAATACCTGATGTGGTACTGCCTTATTATTGCAGACTTTTAGAAAGAGGTCATAGTTCTCATCAACATCATACCATGCCATGTACCACTCTGCCTTAAGATGTGTTTATGGGGTATCCTTGAAGAGACCTGGCCTCACTACCCTCGCACTCTTCTCAGGGAAACACTGTTTTTCGGTTGCAAGGCTATGACCATGAAATTAATGGATAGAAGACCCCAGCAGATTCCTAAGGGGGTGGTATATAAAAATAGATATTGTCCTCAAAAACAGACAAGGTATGGAAGCCTTGGCTTGATTCCCCTTTGACTCACAATAGTCCCCTGCCGATGAGCATTTTCTTATGATTAAAGTATATATTTGTTAGTGGACATTGGTGTCTTATGTGTTTGGTTAAGATATTAGACCCAGGGTATGTGAAGGGCAAAGTGAACTTTGCCAGACAGTATTAAAGGGAACCTGTCACCAGATTTTTACCTATTAAACTAAAGGAATCCCCTTCTGCAGCTCCTGGGCTGCTTTCTATGAAGGTGCACCTTGGCCCTGACTCCCCTTGCAGACCCCAAAAATGACTTTATAAAATTTGGCCATTAGGTCTGCTAATTACATGTGTTGGCCAGATGGGCGGGCTCATTTTCTGCTCCTGTCCCCCCTCCTGCCGCTGATTGCCATCCTCCTGTCGGATTATGGTCGGCGCCGTGCATGACCCCACCAGCACCATGCTCGTACCGGCCCATAATCTCACGTCTGCGCATTTAGCTCACCGGTGCGATCGAGGGCAGCTATGTTTTCTGCTCTGCCTGCGATATGGCACAGTGAACTGCACCTGCGCGAGCCGGCCTAACTGCAGAGGCACGAGATTTGAAAATGCGACAAGGATGACGACAGAGGCGTCATTCCATCAATCAAGACAGGAGGACGGCAATCAGCGGCAGGAAGGGGAACATGAGCAGAAAATGAGCCCTCCCATCTGGCCAACCAAGGTCTTTAGCATACCTAACGGCCAAATTTTATAAAGTTATTTTTGGGGTCTGAAAGGGGAGTCAGGGCCAAGGCGCACCTTCATAGAATGCAGCCCAGGAGCTGCAGAAGGGGATTCTTTTAGCTTAATAGGGAAAAATCTGGTGACAGGTTGCCTTTAATGAGAAATGCGGTTTATTCTTTTATGTAACCTTGTTATGTTGTATAATCTTCAATAAAAAGAAAAAAAAAAAAAAAGAAGAAGAGTTCAAAAAAGCCTTATTTAGTTATGTATTTGAGATTTTTTCTCTTTTTAATATTCAGTCTGGCTGATCAGTCATATCTGAAAGACGCTCCTGAGCTACAAAAAGTCAAGTGTGTGGTCTGCTGTTCATAAACTGTGAAAGAAGAAAGCAATGCGCTGCTCTGTGCTTTGGTCAGTGGCCTTCACCTTTTTACGCAGTTTTCTGAATAGTGGTTTTAAATAGGACTCGGTTTGCTTCTGTGTGGCGCTTGCAAGTTTACCCTGCACGCTTCGCTTAACATAATCTTCTCTTGCATTCAAATCCTTGGCCCAGACTCCTAGAAGAAACTAAGCAAAAAAAAAAAAAAAAATGTTGAGTGTAAGTAGCCATCTAGTGGATAATAAAAATACTGCAGCTCTGTGGGGAAAAAGAAAGCTGCAGATGAACCTGTTTTATGGCAAAATGTTTAAGAAAATGTTTATGACCTCTTAGGGACGGACAGAGACAAAACAATACCACTATATATATATATATATATATATATATATATATATATATATATATATATATATATATATATATATATATATATATATATATATATATATATATATAATTTTAATTATCTCTATCTATATAATAACAAAAATATTACCTTAAGGACTTTGTTAATGACATCCATGTCTTTATTGTCATTACCACGTCCCAGACACTCTCCCAAAGCCTGAAATGTGAAAATGCATTCTGGTTACTCAAAAAAAAACAAATAAATCCAAAAGCAAACAGACAAATATAGCTATTCTTATGCAATATTATTTATTTTTTTGCTTTAAATGCTTTACAACCCAAACCGCTACAGTAAAATAAGAAAATGATTTCCAGACGGCATCACATCACAATGGAGTTACTACTCTATTCATTTCAAGCACCTGTCGCGGCCCCTCTGGACGTCATGCAAAGCCAAGTTTCCAGATGTTTCTACAGGTCTCTGCTGCAAGGAACAAGTGCCTCCTGGAAAAAGCAGTACAAAAACTCCAAGGATAAATAATATTTCATGCCTTTAGCAGACTATGTGCTTCTGCCCATTGCAGCAGGGACTCATGGATGCCAAATTATTAACATGGCAGCTGCCAAACACAGCGTATGGAACTGACTCCATACACAAGTGGTGCACGTCCGCCATATATGTATGGTGCATGTGAACCTATACAAGTCCTCAATCCTATGAATAATACCCTAAAAAAAAAAAAAGTTAATGTACATGTATAGCAAGGGTATCAGTAAAAAATGCACCATAAAATGCATTGTGCATTTTCTCCTGAGCACGCAGATACTTCATGTGTGGTGGACATCAAATGTTTGGGCACACGGCAGGGCTCGGAAGGCAAAGAGCGCTATTTGAATTTTTGAGTGCAAAATAAGCTGCACTCATTAGCGGACGCCATGTCGGGTTTGAAGACCCCCATTAGGTACCTAAACAATGGAGCTTCCCCAAAAGTAACCTCATTTTGGAAACTAGAGCCCTCAAATAATTTTTCTAGTTGTTTGGTGTGCCCTTTGAACACCTGGGGGCTTCACAGAAGTTTATAACCGTGAAAAGAAAAAAATAAAATTTTTATCACTAAACTGTTGCTTCAACTAGGAAGCTTTTTTTTTCACAAGGGTATCAGGAAAAAATGCACCATGAAATTTATAGTGCATTTTTTCCTGAGTACAACAATACCTCATATGTTGTGGAAAGTAATTGTTTGGGCGCATGGCGGGGCTCAGAGGAGAAAGAGCACCATTTGACAGCAAAATTGGTTGGAATCATTAGCTGACGTAATGTTTCATTTGGAGACCCCCTGAGGTGCCTAAACAATGGAGCTCCCCCACAAGTGACCCCATTTTGGAAACTAGACCCCTCAAGGAATTTATCTATATGTTTAGCGAGCCCCAAGGGGCTCCACAGAAGTTGATAATGTTGAGCCATGAATACATTTTTTTTTTCACCACAAAACTGTTACTTGAACCACGTAGCTTATTTTTCACAAGGGTATCAGGAAAAAGTGTACCATAAAACGTATTGTGCAATTTCTCCTGAGTACGACGATACCTCATATGTGGTGGAAAGTAATTGTTTGGGCGCATGGCGGGGCTCAGAAGAGAAGGCGCACCATTTGACAGCAAAATTGGTTGGAATCATTAGCGGACGCCATGTCACGTTTGGAGACCCCCTATGGTGCCTAAACAGTGGAGCTCCCCCACAAGTGACCCCATTTTGGAAACTAGACCCCTCAAGGAATTTATCTAGATGTTTGGTGAGCCCCTTGCACCCCCAGGGGCTCCACAGAAGTTGATAACGTTGAACCGTGAACATTTTTTTTTTTTTTAACCAAAAAATTTTTGCATCAACCAGGTAGCTTTTTTTTTTTTTTTTTACAACGGTAATCAGGAAAAAATGCACCATAAAACGTTTGCACCGATTTCGGCAAAAATAATGCCAGAATTAGTGTGATACTGTGAGATCCAGCTATGAGATGCCGTAGCAGCTACAGCACATCATAGGTGGATCTCAAACATGCCGCCCCCAGCCCCTGCAGCACTGATTGGAGCGATCGTGCTATGACGTGCAGTCGCTCCAATCAGTGTGCAGTGGGGCGGTCTGATCTGCAGGTGGCCGCCCTCCCCAGGCCTGTGCTGGTCTGGGGAGCCTCCCCCAACATGTCTGAAGCGTGCACTGGCTGGTACTTGTGGTACCACGCCGCCGCGGCCGCTGATGTCACCGCTTCTGCTCCTGCTCCACGTGAGTATTCCGCTCCATTTGCAGCCCGAGCGCACTCCCGTTATGGCCCCTGCCCCCCGCGATCTGCCCCCCCACGCCCCGATCTGCCCCCCGACATCCCGATCTGCTCCCCGTGCGATCTGCCTGCCTCCTCTGTCATCTCTATTCTGCTTCCTTCCTTTTTTGCTTCTCCGGTATACCCCTCTGCTCTCCCCCTCCCCTTGACGTCGTCTTACCTGCCTTCACCGGGTCGTCCGAGGTCTTCACTGGCCCGATCACATCTGCCTCCATCTCTGGGTCCTTCTTCCTGGGTCTTCTACTGACCTGTCCAACGTCCTGCCTGCTGCTCCTGTACAGCTGTCTATCTCGCTTGCCTTCTGTTCCTCCTGCAGTTCTTCTGGTAAGTGATCCTCCTGCTAATCCTCTGGGTACTGTGAGTATAACTTTTTTTTTTCCCCTGTATCCTGTCCATTTTTACACCTCATCTGTCCGTGCATCCCGCCGAGCACTGGTCACGGATGCAGATAACGGATGTGCATCCCTGCTCAATTTTTGGCGTGACTTTTTTTCCCGTATCCCCAACGCGTTTTGTATCGCATCTGTCCGTGCGTCCCGCCGAGCGCTGATCAGGGATGCAGATAACGGATGTGCATCCCTGCTCAATTTTTGGCGTGACTTTTTTCCGTATCGCATGTGTACGTGTGTCCCGCTGAGCGCTGATCAGGTAACGGATCTGCATCCCTGCTCACTTTTTGGCGTGACTTTTTTCCGTATCCACGACGCTTTTTGTATCACATCTGTCCATGTGTCCCGCCGAGCGCTGATCAGGGATGCACATAACCGGATCTGCATCCCTGCTCAATTTTTGGCGTGACTTTCTTTTTTTCCGTGTCCCCGACGCTTTTTATATCTCATCCGAACGTACGTCCTGCAGCGGCCGATCAGTGCACGGCGCCTGTGCGTTTAACAAGTCAAATGGCGTTCCTTCTCTTCTGAGCCCCACCATGCGCCCAAACAATTACTTTCCACCACATATGAGGTATCTGCATAATCAGGAAAAATTGGCACGATACGTTTTATGGTGCATTTTTTCCTGATACCGTTGTAAAAAAAAAAAAAAAAAGCTACCTGGTTGATGCAAAAATTTTGAGTAAAAAAAAAATAAAATAAAATAAAAAATGTTTTCACAGTTCAACGTTAACTTCTGTGGAGCCCCTGGGGGTGCAAGGGGCTCACCAAACATCTAGATAAAATTCCTTGAGAGGTCTAGTTTCCAAAATGGGGTCACTTGTGGGGGAGCTCCACTGTTTAGGCACCATAGGGGGTCTCCAAACGTGACATGGCGTCCGCTAATGATTCCAACCAATTTTGCTGCTGTCAAATGGTGCGCCTTCTCTTCTGAGCCCCGCCATGCGCCCAAACAATTACTTTCCACCACATATGAGGTATCGTCGTACTCAGGAGAAATTGCACAATACGTTTTATGGTACACTTTTTCCTGATACCCTTGTGAAAAAAAAGCTACCTAGTTGAAGCAACAGTTTAGTGATAAAAATTTTATTTTTTTCTTTTCACGGCTCAACGTTATAAACGTCTGTGAAGCCCCCAGGTGTTCAAAGGGCACACCAAACATCTAGAAAATTATTTGAGGGCTCTAGTTTCCAAAATGAGGTCACTTTTGGGGGAGCTCCATTGTTTAGGTACCTCATGGGGTCTTCAAACCCGACATGGCGTCCGCTAATGAGTGCAGCTTATTTTGCACTCAAAAATTCAAATAGCGCTCTTTGCCTTCAGAGCCCTGCAGTGTGCCCAAACATTTCCACCACATATGAGGTATCTGCGTACTCAGGAGAAAATGCACAATACATTTTCTGGTGCATTTTTTACTGATACCCTTGTGAAAAAAAAGGGAATTTTGTTTACTTACCGTAAATTCCTTTTCTTCTAGCTCCTATTGGGAGACCCAGACAATTGGGTGTATAGCTTCTGCCTCTGGAGGCCACACAAAGTATTACACTTTTAAAAAAGTGTAACCCCTCCCCTCTGCCTATACACCCTCCCGTGGATCACGGGCTCCTCAGTTTTGGTGCAAAAGCAGGAAGGAGGAAACTTATAAATTGGTCTAGGGTAAATTCAATCCGAAGGATGTTCGGAGAACTGAAGACCATGAACCCAAAGAACAAATCAACATCAACAACATGTGTACACAAAAAAACAACCAGCCCGAAGGGCACAGGGGCGGGTGCTGGGTCTCCCAATAGGAGCTAGAAGAAAAGGAATTTACGGTAAGTAAACAAAATTCCCTTTTTCTTTGTCGCTCCATTGGGAGACCCAGACAATTGGGACGTCCAAGAGCAGTCCCTGGGTGGGTAAAGCAATACCTCAATAAAAAGAGCCGAAAACGGCCCCCTCTTACAGGTGGGCAACCGCCGCCTGGAGGACTCGCCTACCTAGACTGGCGTCTGCCGAAGCATAGGCATGCACTTGATAGTGCTTCGTGAAAGTGTGCAGACTAGACCACGTAGCCGCCTGACACACCTGCTGAGCCGTCGCCCGGTGCCGCAATGCCCAGGACGCACCTACGGCTCTGGTCGAATGGGCTTTCAACCCTGAAGGGAGCGGAAGCCCAGAAGTACGGTAGGCCTCGAGAATCGGTTCCTTGATCCACCGAGCCAAGGTTGACTTTGAGGCCTGAGATCCCTTACGCTGGCCAGCGACAAGGACAAAGAGCGCGTCTGAACGGCGCAGGGGCGCCGTGCGAGACACGTAGACCCGGAGTGCTCTCACTAGAACCAAAGAGTGCAAATCCTTTTCACACTGGTGAATTGGATTAGGGCAAAAGGAAGGCAAGGAGATATCCTGATTTAGATGAAAAGGGGATACCACCTTAGGGAGAAATTCCGGGACAGGACGCAGAACCACCTTACCCTGGTGGAAAACCAGGAAGGGAGCTTTGCATGACAGCGCTGCAAGCTCAGACACTCTGCGAAGTGATGTGACTGCCACCAGGAAGGCCACCTTCTGAGAAAGACGGGAGAGAGAGACATCCCGCAGCGGCTCAAAAGGCGGCTTTTGAAGAGCCGTCAGGACCCTGTTAAGATCCCAAGGTTCCAATGGACGTTTGTAAGGTTGAACCATGTGGCAAACCCCCTGCAGGAACGTGCGGACCTGCGGAAGCCTGGCTAGACGCGTTTGAAAAAACACGGAGAGCGCCGACACTTGGCCCTTGAGAGAGCCGAGGGACAAACCATTGTCCATTCCAGATTGTAGGAATGAAAGAAATGTGGGTAAAGCAAACGGCCATGGAGACAAACCGTTATCAGAGCACCAGGATAAGAAAAGTTGCTAAGACCTGTAATAGATTTTGGGGGACGTTGGCTTCCTGGCTTGTCTCATGGTGGCAATGACATCCTGAGATAACCCTGAAGACGCTAGGAGCCAGGACTCAATGGCCACGCAGTCAGGTTGAGAGCCACAGAATTCAGATGGAAAAACGGACCTTGTGACAGCAAGTCTGGGCGGTCTGGAAGTGCCCACGGTTGACCCACCGTGAGATGCCACAGATCCGGATACCACGACCGCCTCGGCCAGTCTGGAGCGACGAGAATGGTGCGACGGCATTCGGACCGGATCTTGCGTAGTACCCTGGGCAGCATCGCCAGAGGGGGAAACACGTATGGCAGTCGAAACTGCGACCAATCCTGGACCAAAGCGTCCGCTGCCAGAGCTCTATGATCCTGAGACCGTGCCATGAAGGCCGGGACCTTGATGTTGTGTCGTGACGCCATGAGATCGATGTCCGGCGTTTCCCAGCGGCGACAGATCTCTCGAAACACGTCTGGGTGAAGAGACCATTCCCCCGCGTCCATGCCCTGACGACTGAGAAAATCTGCTTCCCAGTTTTCTACGCCCGGGATGTGAACTGCGGAGATGGTGGAGTCTGTGTCTTCCACCCACTGCAGAATCCGCCGGACTTCCTGGAAGGCTTGACGACTGCGAGTGCCGCCTTGGTGGTTGATGTAGGCGACGGCAGTGGCGTTGTCCGACTGGATTCGGATCTGCCTGCCCTCCAGCCACCGATGGAAAGCCAATAGGGCTAGATATACTGCCCTTATCTCCAGGATATTGATCTGAAGGGACGATTCTATTGGAGTCCAGGTTCCTTGAGCCCTGTGGTGGAGAAAAAACGCTCCCCAACCTGACAGGCTCGCGTCCGTGGTGACCACGGCCCAGGTTGGGGGTAGGAAGGATTTTCCCCGGACCAGAGATGTGGGTAGGAGCCACCACTGAAGTGATGTTTTGGTTGCGAGGGAAAGAGATGTTCTTGTCGAGGGAAGCAGCACTCTTGTCCCATTTGCGAAGAATGTCCCATTGGAGTGGCCGTAGATGGAATTGCGCGAACGGCACTGCCTCCATAGCTGCAACCATCTTCCCCAGGAAGTGCATGAGGCGCCTTAAGGGGTGTGACTGACTCCGAAGAAGAGACTGCACCCCCGCCTGCAGAGAAAGCTGTTTGTCCCGCGGTAGCATGACTAACGCTGGCTGGGTATGAAATTCCATCCCGAGGTAAGTCAGTGATTGGGTCGGCGTCAACTTGGATTTCGGGAAATTGATGATCCATCCGAACTGCTGGAGAGTCGCCAGAGTGACGGTAAGACTTTGTTGACACGCCACCAGAGAAGGGGCCCTGACTAGGAGATCGACCAAGTAAGGGATCACCGAGTGGCCCTGAGAGTGCAGGACCGCCACGACGGATGCCATGACTTTGGTGAAAACCCGTGGGGCTGTCGCCAGGCCGAAAGGCAATGCCACGAACTGGAGGTGTTCGTCCCCGATGGCGAAACGCAGGAAACGTTGATGTTCGGGTGCGATCGGCACATGGAGATAAGCATCTTTGATGTCGATCGATGCTAGGAAGTCTCCTTGTGACATCGAGGCGATGACCGAGCGGAGAGATTCCATCCGAAACCGTCTGGTTCTCACATGTCTGTTGAGCAGCTTGAGGTCCAGAACGGGACGGAATGACCCGTCCTTTTTTGGCACCACGAACAAGTGGGAGTAAAATCCGCGACCACGTTCCTGAAGGGGAACGGGAATCACAACTCCCTCTATCTTTAGAGCGTCCACTGCCTGAAAAAGTGTGTCGGCCTGTGCGGGGGGTGGGGAGGTTTGGAAGAAACGAGCTGCAGGACGAGAGTTGAACTCTATCCTGTAACCATGAGACAGAATGTCTCTCACCCATCGGTCTTGAACGTGTGGCCACCAGGCGTCGCCAAAGCGGGAGAGCCTGCCACCGACCGAGGATGTGGTTAGATGAGGCCGAGAGTCATGTGGAGGCCGTCTTGGAGGCAGTGCCTCCCGCGGCCTTTTGGGGGCGTGACTTGGACAGCCACGCATAGGAGTTCCTTTGGCCTTTCTCCGGCCGGTTGGACGACGAGGATTGGGTCTTGGCGGAGGGACGAAAGGACCGAAACCTCGATTGGATTTTTCTCTGCCGAGGTCTCTGAGGTTTGGACTGGGGTAAGGAGGAGTCCTTTCCCGAGGATTCCTTAATAATCTCATCCAACCGTTCGCCAAACAAATGGTCGCCAGAAAAAGGCAAACCAGTTAAGAACCTTTTGGAAGCAGAGTCTGCTTTCCATTCGCGCAGCCACATGGCCCTGCGGACTGCCACGGAGTTAGCGGATGCCACAGCCGTACGGCTAGCGGAGTCCAGGACGGCGTTTATGGCGTAGGACGAAAATGCTGATGCCTGAGAGGTCAAGGAAGAAACCTGCGGAGCAGAATTCCGCGTGACGGCATTAATCTCAGTCAGACATGCCGAGATTGCTTGGAGAGCCCACACGGCCGCAAAGACCGGGGCAAAAGATGCGCCCGTGGCCTCATAAATAGACTTCACCAAGAGCTCTGTCTGTCTGTCAGTGGCATCCTTCAGGGATGCGCCATCGGCAACAGACACAACGGACCTAGCAGCCAATCTAGAGACTGGAGGATCCACCTTGGGAGAGTGTGCCCAGCCCTTAACGACTCCAGGTGAAAAGGGGTAACGCGTGTCAGTGTGCCATTTAGCAAAGCGCTTGTCCGGGACCGCTCTGGGCTTCTGGACAGCGTCCCTGAAGTTAGAGTGATCAAAAAACGTATTGCGCGTACGTTTGGGGAATCGAAATTGGTGTTTCCCCTGCTGAGAAGCCGGCTCCTCTGCAGGAGGAGGTGGGGGTGAGAGATCCAGCACCTGGTTGATGGACAAGATAAGATCATTTACCAAGGCGTCCCCCTCAGGGGCATCAAGGTTAAGGGTGAAGTCAGGGTCAGAGACCTGAGTTCCCACGTCCGCCTCGTCTTCCTGAGTCATCAAGCTGGGATCCAGAGCAGCGTGAGGAGGCCGGGGAAGAGTCCCAGCGAGGCCGCTTAGCCGGCCTGGGGCTGCGATCCGGGCAGGAGTCCTCCGCCTGGGACCTAGAGGCTATCCTGGGAGCGCGCTGCGGCGCGGACCGAGAGGGGCCTGGAGGAGACAAACTAACAGGGGCCGGGGCCTGTGAAGGGCCCGGTCTGGACTGCAAAGCCTCAAGGAGCTTAGATGACCATTTGTCCATAGACTGTGCAATGGATTGAGAAAGTGACTGGGAGAGTGTCGCAGCGAAAGAGGCCAACGACGGTGACTCTGTCCCTGCAGACTGCTCAGGGGGAGCCGGGGGATCTACATGAGCCGAGGGGCCCACAAGTGCCCGAGGCTCCGGCTGAGCAAGCATGGCAGGAGTCGAGCATTGATCACAGTGGGGGTAGGTGGATCCCGCAGGCAACATAGCCCCACAAGAGGTACAGGCCGCGAAAAAAGTCTGTGCCTTAGTAGCTTTGCGCCTTGTGGACGACATGCTGTAGTCTCTTAGGAGAGTGACCACTGAGGGTATATGGGAAAAGGGTATACAACCTTTCCGAACAGATATATATATCTATATATATCCCGGCAGCCTAGGGGGACCAACACCGGGTGACCGGTGTGGCTTACTAACCGCTAACGAGCGGAGTGTGTCCTCCAGATTCCCTGTCTTGGATCCCCCAGAGCTGCAGAGCTTTGCCGCTGAGTAGCATCCACCGGCAGAATGCTAAAAATGGCTGCCGGAGCTCTCAGGGGGGGTGTGGAGCCGAGGGCGGCGCCAGCAAAGAGCGGGAATCTGGAGTCCCCAAGTGGTCAATGAGGGTGGGGGGAGACATGCGGGATTTTGCTCGACTAGGCCGCGGCGAAGCCGGGGACTAAATTCAAGGCCGTGCCCGGCAAGTAGGCACGGTCGGCGCGGAAGTCCGCCGAAAAAAACTGCGGACGGAACTACCGCGGCTTCCGGGGAGAAGGAGCGACCTCCCTCCCTGTACAGTCCACACATGGGGACACAGAGTACCTTCCAGTTGGAGGGCCCGGTCCCTGGAAGTGAAGATGCTCCGGTCCGGCAGGTTCCACCAGGGGCTGCGGATGGAGCACGGTCCCAGCACGTGGATGACCGCTTAGGATCCCACTTCTCCCAGAGCCGCATAAGGGATGGTGAAGGAGACGGCATGTGGCTCCAGCCTTTGTACCCGCAATGGGTACCTCAACCTTAACAACACCGCCGACATAGTGGGGTGAGAAGGGAACATGCCGGGGACCCCATCGGGGTCCTCTTTTCTTCCATCCGTCATAACTATGTATGAGAATGCATGAGTGGATGTGTGCCTCCTTCCACACAAAAGCATAAAACTGAGGAACCCGTGATCCACGGGAGGGTGTATAGGCAGAGGGGAGGGGTTACACTTTTTTAAAAGTGTAATACTTTGTGTGGCCTCCAGAGGCAGAAGCTATACACCCAATTGTCTGGGTCTCCCAATGGAGCGACAAAGAAAAAGCTATCTAGTTGAAGCAACAGTTTAGTGGTAAAAAAAATAAATTTTTCTTTTCACGGCTCAACGTTATAAACTTCTGTGAAGCCCCCAGGGATTCAAAGTGCTTACCAAACATCTAGAAAAATTATTTGAGGGCTCTAGTTTCCAAAATAGGGTCACTTGTGGGGTAGCTCCACTGTTTAGGCACCTCAGGGGGTCTTCAAACCCGACATGGCGTCCGCTAATGAGTGCAGCTAATTTTGTGTTCAAAAATTCAAATGGTGCTCCTTCCCTTTCGAACTCTGCCGTGCGCCCAAACAATTGATTTCTTCCACATATGAGGTATCAGCGTACTCAGGAGAAAATGCACAATAAATTGTAGTGTGCCGTTTCTCTTTTCTCCCTTGTGAAAATGAAAATTTTATGGCTTAAGTAACATTTTTGTTTTAAAAAGTAAAATTTTCATTTTTTCCTTCCACATTGCTTTGGTTGCTGTGAAGCACCTAAAGGGTGAAAAAAAACTTCTTGGATGTAGTTTTGAGCAGAGTGAGGGGGTGCAGATTTTAGAATGGGGTCACTTTTGGGTATTTTCTGTCACCTCGGCCTCTCAAAGTCACCTCAAATGCGATGTGGTCCCTAAAAAAAAAAATTCTTTTGTAAATTTTGTTGAAAAAATTAGAAATTGCTGATGAACTTTGACCCCTTCTAACGAAAAAAAAAAATTTGGTTCGAAAATTGCGCTGATGTAAAGTAGGCAAGTGGGAAATTTTATTTAGTAACTATTTTGTGTGACATATCTCTCAGATATATAGGCATACATTTTCAAAATTATCACAAAATTTCCTAACTTTTCACAAATTAACGCAAAAAATATCGGCCTAAATTTACCACTGACATGAAGTACAATATGTCACGAAAAAACAATGTCAAAATCGCCAGGATCCGTTGAAGCGTTCCAGAGTTATAACCTGTCAAAGTGACACTGGTCAGAATTGCAAAAAATGGCCCGGTCATTAGGGTGCTTTAGTGGCCGGGGGTGAAGGGGTTAATGACTCTCCATAAAAATAAAACAGCCTAACAAAGTAGATTAGAGAATACCTTTAACCGCATAAATAGATATGAGACGGCAAATCCCCTACATTGACGTGCGAATCACTGCTAACAGCAGTATTCCATAGTCCACTTTGTCGGGCATGCTTGTAATATGCACAGTATTATTATGTACGGGGCAGGTCTCCAAGGGTTTGAACATTTTTACACAGTTTTTTTATTCTGCAGCTTGCATATATTTGGTACACTGCAATGTACTTAATATTGTTCCGGTCTCAACCCGGAAAGCCAGCAACCTATAGGCTTAGTCTCCAGTCCCTCTCTCCTCTCTTGAATATGCATCTAAGCTAAAATCAAATCATATGAGAGTTGAGCATAGACTCAAATTTAGGACAAGAGCATTTTGATAATGAATGATTGATTTTGGTAGAGAAAAATAAGCAGATTTGTCTGATAAGATACGTGTACTCTTGAGTTAATTAAAAATGAATACGACTGTTAGGCCGGGGCCACACAGGGATTACTGCGATCCCCTCACATAACACTCGGCTCACACTGGCAGTACGGCAGAGCAGAGTGTCATGCGAGTGTCCCTGCGACTGAGATCAGATTATGAGAGTGGACATCAGCTGCGGGGGGCCGGCTGGGCCAGCGCTGCGAAGGGGAGGGAGGGATTCATCTCCCTCTCTCCTCCGTAGCCGGCTATTGCCATTCTCGCCTTGACCTCACGGTATTCTGGTGTACCACGAGTGCAGTGCGATTTTTTTCTCGCCCCATAGACTTGAATGGGTGCGAGAGAAAACAGGATCGCATTACACTCGCAGCATACTGTGATTGTTTTCTCGGGTCGATTAGGGCTAAGAAAATAAATCGCTCATGGGTGCTGGCACACAGGCTAATATTGGTCCGAGTGGAATGCGATTTTTTTATCGCACTCCACTCGCACAGATTTTCATGCCGTGTGGCTTAGGCCTTAAGGCCCTGTCACACAGATAAATCTGCGGCAGATCTGTGGTTGCAGTGAAAGTGTGGACAATCAGTGCCAGGTTTGTGGCTGTGTACAAATGGAACAATATGTCCATGATTTCACTGCAACCACAGATCTGCCAAAGATTTCTCTCCGTGTGTGACGGGGCCTTTACTCTCCAAATTGAAACTTTCATTTTATGATTTATTTTTCATAAATCAATAGTGCACGTAATCATAAGAAACTTTATAATATATCACAAAAATCAGTTTTTTTCTCCCACCAGCCAGATGCAGCTCTGACATCTTCTTGATGTTCGATTCGTCCTGAAGGCAGGGAAAGTGAAGCCAGGCTGATCAGGTTCAGGGCTCGTACGATGGAATAATATCACATGGGCCTCGTACAGCGAGTGCCAACACCATAGGAGAGTGTGTTTTTACTTTCAGGGGGGCAAATCTCTGAATGAGAAGGGGTTATCCAAGTAGGGGACAACCCCTTTAAATTGATAATATACTACTGAATTGACATGGTTCTTTCTCCCCCCCCCCCTAATTGTCCTGTCCTGTTCTTCATTGAAGTTTAATTGTAATTATGTGATGTGAACTCTTCAGGGTTACTTTTGAACACTCAATTTAGTTCTAACAAAAAATAAAAGTGATAATATACTAGCAAAGTCAAAATACACACCTCAAGTTCCTCTATTGTGGTGTTTTCCTCATGAACTTTTAGGTCATTCTGTGTATCATCTTCTGCTTGTTCTTGACCAGCCACCAGCTCATTAAGATACTGCTGGTCAATCTTATCCAATGCAGCTTTCAGATCATTTCTTAATCCCTGGAAATGCAAATTGCAAATTCATCTTTTCCAAAACAATCGGGAACTTTGCACAGGTATTTTTCCACCAAGTACCTTATTGACTTCTGGAGCAAGAATTTCTATTTTTCGTAAGCGCTGAAATGCGTCATAATCGGTTTCCCCGAATACTCTGATGGGCTCGCCTCTCTCTCGCAGCCTCCTTATGACCTACAAATAGTAACAGTTGTGAAAGTAATGAAAGAACAGACAATTCGCAAACAATAACAGTAAGTTCAGACGTGGCAGATTTGTAGCAGGTTTATCAGGGTCAACTTCACCCTTGTCTTTGTGACAAATTACAGTAAATTTGACTACAAAATTCAGAACATCATCCAGATAAAGGGATGCAGATCTGGGTGGTATCAGGGCATGTTTCAGATTTTTGGAAGGGATTTTACCTTTTGTAATACACTGGGGGTTGTTTGGTTTGTTTTTTTTAGGAAGGTAAAATAAAGCTTCAGACAGGAGAGGGGCAGTTACAATGCTTCTCTTCTCTCCCTAGAAATACAGGCTCTTTAAACATTACTTTTAATATGCTGACGGATGGAACAAGGAGTGGGAGTTTAATTTCTTTGCTTCTGCTCTTACGATTTACATAAAGCATTTGTTGTCTGGTATCCCGACATAAACCTGTCAAACATACGCCTAAAGAACATTCATGAAAATATTTCCCTGGGAACATTACAGCATATACTTGTGCACTTTGCAGACAGATTTACCAGCCTGACATCTGACCCAAACAAGTTTAGGATATGACCTGATAAACCAATGTGTCCCTTTATAACAGTACCACATTTATCCATTAATTACGGTACATTTTTCATTATACTAAGGGAACATAGGCTGACAAGTGGAATTTCAGTGCGTCCTTCATTTAAATCATCCCCTAAGAAAAATGGAATGAAGTGACGATTCATACAATTCTATCATATGTATATAACTACAGTGGAACCTTGCTTAACGAGAGCAATCCGTTCTGGGAGTGTGCTTGTAAACCAAGTTACTCATTCAGCAAAGCAAGATTTCCCATAGGAAATCATTGCAATGCAGACAATTCGGTCCACAACTTGTTAGATGTCCCATCCTGGTCCCCTATTGTGCCATTCCACACACACACAAACACGCACATATTATATGCTCACCTTACCTTCCATTCCATTGCCGGTCTCCAGGGACTTGCTGTTCTCTGGTATGGGGCCGGGCTGTGTATCGGGTTACCATAACGACGAGGGAGGAACTTCCGCGGCCAGAGCGCTGACGTCAAAGGCAGGGCCGCTTGCCTCTGATTGGCCAGCGCGCTGCCTTTGAGTAGCAGTACTACAACCACTACAACTACAAGAACCATGAGGCCGGCGATGGTACGGAAGGTAAGGTGAGCATAATACTGTATGTATGTGCGTGCATGTGTGTTTTGTGCGTACATGTGTGTGTTTGTGTGGACTGCAAGTGCGGGTCAGAGCGCGGTGGATGTATGGAACCGGAAGTGTGTGCGGTGAGGTTTTTGCTCGTACAGCAAAGCTTTCTCGTAAATAGAGTTAGAAATTTACAGAAAGCTTTGCTTGTTAAGCAAAATTCTCGTTAAGTGGGTTACTCGTTAAACGAGGTTCCACGGTATAAACATTGACGTAGTCTACATACTGATGGGAAGCGCTTTGCATCTGATTGCAAACTTATCCTATTTAGAGTCTTGTCTCCTTTCAATGCTTTATGACATGGGTACTGACTTATTCTAAGGTTTGTCAGGTTTCTGGGCTGTTTGATGTAAAAGTATAACACTTTATAGTTCTGCCACCAAAAAAATCTAACCGTTTACAACTTGCTAATAAATAGAGTGCATCTAGACTGGTACAAATCAGGTCCTTGTAACTGCTGGGCATCAACACAAAGCAGGACTTGTTTTAATAATACCAGCTCTTCAATAATCAGTGCTATTCAGTGGTGAGAAGTTAAGGACCTGCCGATACGCCATGATCATGAGGGCACAGGTCCTGCTCCCAGGAAGCTGTTCAGCAGCAGTCGGGGGACTAGTGAAGAATGGAGCAGGAAGTAAGAGAGGAGCGTGGAGAAGTTTCCTAACGCTCTACAACCCACCTCCAGTACCATGTTATTTCTAACATTTAATCCTTGCACTCAGTTATGTGGTGGGGATGCAGCTTCCAATTTGGGAGAGGTGGGAAAGGGGAAAAAAGTGTTGCAACTAGTGGGAAGTGGTGCTTTAGGAGACTGCAACTGCTAGTGGGAAAAAAGATAGGAAGGACTGAAAGATCAATGCCAAAGAATAGGGGTGGGTAGAATACAGATACTGGTGTCAATAAGGCTAAAGACGAGAAAAAATGCTGCTGATATTAGCAGAAGGATTGGTTAGGGGAACACCACTGTTGCCAAAGAGGAGGGCATGTAACATGGAAGGGGAGACCGTTTCTACTAGTGGAGAATATAAATAGGAGGACAATGTATCAACCACTGAGAGAAGGCCATAAAAAGAGGGACAATGCTTTGGAATGCAGTAACATTTCTAGTGAGGCGCAAGTCATTGATCAGATGCACCATATTCATTAAATGGTATGCGTCTCAATTAATTCAGCACATCTTATCCCTGCTCATCCCTCATTGAGACTGGTGTACACACATGGTCTAAATTGTTGGTACCCCTCGTTTAATAAAAGAAAACCTCACAATGGTCACAGAAAAAAACTTGATTATGACAAAAGTAATAAATAAAAAAAAAAAAAAATCTATAAAAATGAACAAATTGAAGTCAGACATTGCTTTTCAACCATGCTTCCACAGAATTAAAAAAAACCAAACAAACCAAAAAAATCATAAAACAGGCCTGGACAGAAATGATGGTACCCCTAAAAATAATGTGACATAAGGATGTGTTAAATCAAGGCGTGTCCACTAATTAGCATCACAGGTGTCTACAATCTTATAATCAGTTAGTGGACCTGTATGTAGGGCTACAGATACTCACTGTGCTGTTTGGTGACATGGCGTGTACCACACCCAACATGGACCAGAGGAAGGGAAGGAAAAAGTTGTCTCAGGAGATTAGAAAGAAAATTATAGACAAGCATGTTAAAGGTTATAAGACCATCTCCAAAGAGCTTGATATTCCTGTGACTACAGTTGCACATATTATTCAGAAATTTAAGATCCATGGGACTGTAGCCAACCTCTCTGGACGTGGCTGCAAAAGGAAAATTGATGACAAATCAAAAAGACTGATAATACGAATGGTAAAAAAAAAAAAAAAAAAAAAGAGCCCAGAAAAACTTCTAAAGAGATTAAAGGTGAACTTCATGGTGAAGGAACTTCAGTTTCAGATCGCACCATCTGACGTTGTTTGAGCAGAAATGGACTTCATGGGAGAAGACCAAGGAGCGCACCATTGTTGGGGGGAGAGAGGGGGAGGAACACCCATAAAAAAAAAAAGAAGACACTGGAATTTGCCAAACTACATGTTGACAAGCCACAAAGCATCTGGGAGAATGTCCTATGGACAGATGAGACAATAATGGAACTTTTTGGCAAGGCACATCAGCTCTATGTTCACAGACAGAAAAATGAAGCATATCAAGAAAATAACACTGTCCCTAATGTGAAACAGAGAAGGCTCTGTAATGTTCTGGGGCTGCTTTGCCGTATCTGACACCGGGTGTCTTGAATCTGTGTAGGGTATAATGAAATCTCAAGACTATCAAGGTATTCTAAAGAGAAATGTGCTTCCCATTGTCAGAAAGCTTGGTCTCAGTCGCAGGTCATGGGCTTGCAATAGGATAATGACCCAAAACACACAAGAATGGCTAAGAGGAAAACATTGGCCTTCTATATGCCCTGACCTAAATCCTATTGAACATCTTTGGAAAGAGCTGAAACATGCAATCTGGAAAAGGCAACCTATAAACATGAGACAAATGGAGCCGTTTGCTCTTGAGGAGTGGCCAAAATACCTGTCGAGAGGTGCAGAAGTCTCATTGACAGTTACAGGAATCGTTTTATTGCAGTGATTGCCTCAAAAGGTTGTGCAACCAAATATTAACCCCATTACGACCGCGTTACGTTTTAAAACGGCACTAAAAAAGGGTACTTATTCCTTTCTGCCGTTTTAAAACGGCGGTCGGAAAAAAGGATCTAGCGCCCCCCAGAGTCAGAAAATTTCCGGGGTCTCAGCTGCCGGGGGTAGCTGAGACCCTGGAGATCATGATTCGGGCCGGTTTTTCCGGTCCCCCGCTCACCTGATGACCGGTATACACCGTATACCGATCATCAAGTTATATTAAATGACCGCGCCGGTAAAAAATCATTTATCTCCCATCTGGCATGATCAAACATGCCAGATGGGAGATAAATCTTTTTCCCGGTTCCCTCCGGTCCCCTCGGTATCCCCAAAGTGCCCCCCCCGACCCCCAACCCCCTCCCGAAAATCCAAGATGGCCGCGCGCATCGGAGAGCACAGCAGCGCGCCGGCCGCATTTACAGTGTTCCTATGGTTTCTGTCGTATGTGCCATAACACATGCGACAGAAACCTGCTCCCTAGGCCCTGCCGGGTCCCCCCCTACCCTCCCCCTGGTGTCCCCCGGTGTCCCCCGGTGTCATACATACCGGAGCGCTGATCCCCCGTGGCCCCCTCCTCCGGCTCCTTCTCTGCAGACTCCGGTCACATGTGCAGAGCGCAGCTGTCAGCTTCCTGTGTTCAGGACGCTGGCTGCTGCTGCACAGAGTCTGCAGCTGTGACCCGGGGAGAGTGGGTGCAGATTCTTTGCACCCACTCTCCTCAAATGGAGGGTCTGCCCTCCTAGAAAATGGGGGATACGTTCCCTGAACGTGTCCCCCATATTCTAGAAGGTCCAGAGGCGACGTGGGACGTCCAAATGGATTACAGTGGATTTTTTATTTCTTTTCAATAAATTGGTCAATCAGGGAATGTTTTGGGGAGTGTTTTTTCAAATAAATTTTTTTTTGTTGTCAATTTTTTTTTTATTACTGTCAATTAGTTATGTCGGGTATCTGATAGACGCCGTGACATAACTAATTGCTGGGCTTGATGCCAGGTGACATTACACACCTGGTATCAACCCCATTCATTACCCCGTTAGCCAACGCACCAGGGCGCGGGATGAGCTGGGGCGAAGCGCCATAATTGGCGCATCTAATGGATGCGCCACTTCTGGGGCGGCTGCGGCCTGCTATTTTTAGGCTGGGAAGAGTCCAATAACCGTGGCTCTTCCCATCCTGAAAATACCAGACCCCAGCTGTCAGCTTCACCTTGGCTGGTGATCTAATTTGGGGGGACCCCACGTTTGTTTTTTTTTTTTAATTATTTATTTATAAATAATTAAAAAAAAAAAAACAGCTTGGGGAGCCCTCCAAATTGATCACCAGCCAAGGTGAAGCTGTCAGCTGTGGTTTGCAGGCTACAGCTGTCTGCTTTACCCTAGCTGGCTATCAAAAATAGGGGGGACCCCACGTCATTTATTTTAATTATTTTTTTTTTTTTTTGGGCTAAATACAAGGCTAGGCATCCTTTAGTGTCACATGAAAGGCACTAAAGGGCGCCAGCTTAGAATATGCAGGGGGGTGGGACGTTATATATGTTTGACATCTATCCATTCATCCATTGTAGCATTTTAGGCTATGTGCCCACAATCAGGGTTTGCAACGTTTTGGGCGCAGAGTGTTTTCCCTGCGTCCATAACGCTGCGTTGTGCAGTAGAAGCACAGTGGCAGGATTTTTAGAAATCCCGTGCCTACTGTTTCTTTTCTCCGCAGCATAAATCGACCTGTGGCGCAGCTTCCCGAGCCTCAGCATGTCAATTTATGCTGCGGAGATGAGTGTTCTTTGCAGGTAGAATAGAGCTAAAGTCCACAGCAGCCTGAACCCAAATCGTGGGCATGGGCAGCTGCGTTCTCCCGTGGACAACACTCACATTTCTGCAGGAGGCTGACACTGGGTACTAGACGCCGTGTCGCTGGATCATGGCCACATAGCCTAAAGGCTACTTTACACGCTGCGATATCTGTCCCGATATCGCTAGCGTGGGTACCCGCCCCCATCTGTTGTGCGACAAGGGCAAATCGCTGCCCGTGCCGCACAACATCGCGCAGACGCATCACACATACTTACCTGCCCGGCGACGTCGCTGTGACCGGCGAACCGCCTCCTTTCTAAGGGGGCGGTCCGTGTGGCGTCACAGTGACGTCATTGAGCGGCCGCCCAATAGAAGCGGAAGGGCGGAGATGAGTGGCCGGAACATCCCGCCCACCTCCTTCCTTCCTCATAGCGGCCGGGAGGCAGGTAAGGAGAGCTTCCTCGTTCCTGCGGCGTCACACATAGCGATGTGTGCTGCCGCAGGAGCGACGAACTACATCGTTACTGCTGCAGTAACGATAATCGAGAATGGACCCCCATGTCACCGATGAGCGATTTTGCACGTTTTTGCAACGATGCAAAATCGCTCATCGGTGTCACACGCAGCAACATCGCTAATGGGGCCGGATGTGCGTCACCAATTCCGTGACCCTAACGACTCCGCATTAGCGATGTCGCAGCGTGTAAAGCCCCCTTAACAGTGAGAAATTTGTTGCTACAGCAACATTTTTGTGAAGTACCTGTGGATTCAAAATGTTTACTATACTCCTGAATAAAATACTTGAGGGGTCCAGTTTCCAAAATGAGGTCACTTGTGGGGGGTTTCTGATGTATAGGTACCCAAGGGGCCCTGCTAATGTGACATGGTGCGCGCAATTTACTTCAACTTTTCCAAAATTCAAATGGTGCTCCTTCCATTCCAAGCCCTCCCATTTATCCAAACAAAGGTTTTTGGCCACATGTGGGGTATCCCTGCGCTCACAAGAAATTAGATAACAACCTGTGGGGTACACGTTTTGTTGTTGCCTCTTGAAAAAGTGAAAAATGTGTCGCTAAATCAACATTTTTGTGAAAAAAATGAAAATTTCAATATGGCAACCTAAGCTTATCAAATTCTGTGAAGTATTCGTGGATTCAAAATGCTCAATATACACCTAGATTAAAGCCTTGAGGGGTCTTATTTCCAGAATGGGGTCACTTGTGGGGGACCTCCACTGCTTAGGCACCTCAGGGGCTCTCCTAATGCAACATGGCGTCCGCTATTGATTCCAGCCAATTTTGCAGTCAAATTGCACTCCTTCTCTTCTGAGCCCTGTAGTGTGCCCAAACAGTTGATTTCCACCACATACAAGATATCAACAAACTCAGGAGAAATTGCGCAATAAATTTCATGGTGATTTTTTTCCTGTTACCCTTGTGAAAAAAAAAGCTACCTGGTTGAAGTAACAATTTTGTGGTAAAATTTTATTTTTTTATTTTCATGGCTCAACGTTATAAACTTCTGTAAAGCTCCTGGGGGTTCAGGGTACTCACCAAACATCTAGATAAATTCCTTGAGGGGCCTAGTTTCCAATATGGGGTCACTTGTGGTGTTTTTTTGCTGTTTAGGTACCTTAGGGGTCCTCCAAATGCGACATGGTGCCCGCAATCTTTTTCAGCCAAATTTCCTTTCCAAAATTCAAATATTGCTCCTTCCGTTCCAAGCCCTCCCATTTCTCCAAACAAAGGTTTCAGACCACAAGTGAGGTATCACCGCGCTCATAAAAAAGTGGGTAACAAACATTGGGGTCAAATTTTTGGAATTACCTCTTGAAAAAATGAAAAAATTGATGCTAAAGCAACATTTTTGAGAAAAAAATGAAAATTTTCAATGTGACAACGTAACGTTATCAAAATCTGTGAAGTACTTGTGGATCCAAAATGCTCACTATACCCCTAGATAGAAGCCTTAAGGGGTCTAGTTTCCAAAATGGTGTCACTTGTGAGGGGTTTCTGCTGTTTAGGTACCTTAGCGGACATGTAAATGCAACATGGTGCCCGCAATCTATTTCAGCCAAATTTGCTTTCCAAAATTCAAATATTGCTCCTTCTGTTCCGAGCCCTCCCATTTGTCCAAACAAAGGTTTCTGACCACATGTGGGGTATTGGCGCGTTCATAAGAAAGTGGGTAACAAGTTTTGGGGTTCATTTTGTTGTGTTATTTCTTCTAAAAGTGAATAAATTTGGGGTAGAGCAACATTTTGGGTAAAATTTTATTTTTTGCTTTTCTCATTCCACTTTGCTTTAGTTCCTGTGAAGCACCTGAAGGGTTAATAAACTTCTTGGATGTGGTTTTGAGTACTTTGAGGGGTGCTGTTTTGAGAATGGTGTCACTTTTAGGTATTTTCTGTCACTTAGGCCTCTCAAAGTCACTTCAAATGTGATGTGGTCCCTAAAAAATGGTTTTGTGAATTTTGTTGAAAAAATGGGAAATTGCAGATGAACTTTGACCCCTTCTAACTTCCTAACCCCAAAACATTTTGTTTCAGAAATTGCGCTAATGTAAAGTAGACATGTGGGAAATGTTATTTATTAACTGTTTTGTGTGACATAACTCTCTGGGTTAAGGGCATAAAAATTAAAAGTTTGAAAATTGCAAAATTTTCAAAATTTTCATCAAATTTCCGATTTTTTCACAAATAAAAGCAAAAAATATCGTTCTAAATTTATAACTATCATGAAGTACAATATGTCACGAAAAAACAATGTCAGAATCACCGGGATCTGTTGAAGCGTTCCAGAGTTATAACCTCATAAAGGGACACTGGTCAGAATTGCAAAAAATGGCCTGGGCATTAAGGACAAAACTGGCTTCGTCCTTAAGGGGTTAAGTTAAGGTACCATCATTTCTGTCCAGGCCTATTTCATTGGTTTTATTTTTTATAAAATTCTGTGGAAGCAGAAAAGCAATGTCTGACTTTCATTTGATCATTTTCAAAGATTTTTAATTTATTATTACTATTGACAGACTCAAGTTATTTCTGTGACCGTTGTGGGTTTTTCTTTCATTAAATGAGGGGTACCAACAATTTTGACCACGTGTATGAAAAGCCAGTTTTATTGAATCAGGGCCTATCACGGTGTCCACAGTATATATACCTACTCACTAGTCCTAAACAATGAAATTCACAGTAAATTTGACAATCCATGTACCTTTTCTGTAGGGTAATTTTAGCTATATGTAAAACTATTATTAATGGTCATTTTAAAGTCAGACACTTAAGAGTTGTCCACTACTTTAAAGAGGTGGTCCACTACAAAGCATAGTGGCCACATTGGTGTAAAGCTGTGACAGAAGTTATTTTCTAAATACTTTCTGTAGTCCATTCTGCCTGTGAGGGGCGCTATCGTTGTCTGCTCATCCTCCATCACGTGATCCAGGCTGCAGTGACCTCTGATTCCGATGAGGTCATGTCAACTTCTGGAATTGGAAGTTGGCCCAGGTCCGAGCATTCCTACATGAACAGTGTCCTGGACAGTGAATTGGTCATTGTGGGCCAGTTGAATGGCCACCAAGGTCTGCCGATCTGACCTCCTTAGACTTTTATCTTTGGGTTCATCTGAAGGCAATTGTTTATGCTGTGAAGATACAAGATGTGCAGTATCTCACACAATGGATACTGGAAGCCTGTGCTAGCATTTCTTCTGTGGTGTTGCTATCAGTGTGCCACGAGAGGGAGAAGAGGGTTGCATTGACAATCCAACAGAATGGGCAGCACTTTGAACACATTTTATAAGTGGTCATAAAAATGTAAATAACTAATGAACAAATAAAGTTACGTTAAAACCAAGCACACCATTGTTTCTCTTGTGAAATTCTCAATAAGCCTGATGTGTTACATGACCCTCTTCCCATTGAAAAAAATAAAGTTGGATCTAAAATGGCCGCCATGGTCACCACCCATCTTGAAAAGTTTCTCCCCCTCCCATACACTAATGAGCCACAAAGAGGAAGTTGATATCATGAACCATTCCCATTTTATTTAGGTGTATCCATATAAATGGCCCACCCTGTAGAATGGCAAACACTGTATAGAAATGAGAATAGGGGAACTGCATATGCCAAGTTTTCATCTACAGAGCCCAACATCATATACGCATCACATCACATACGCAGGGAGGGGTGTCAATTTACATACAGAAGTGTCACTAAACATTAAAGTAAGCTCTGGAGGCAGATTCTCTGGACATCCTCTGTCCTACTCAGACTAATAATTCATTATATATTAAGAAAAAGGTGGATTTCTCTAAACTAAGATAAGTCATCGAATCATGGATATCAAGGTATCATTTTATTCTGCTTCCTATTCCATATAAACAGCTTAGTAAGATTGATCTTTCTTACAAAATAGATGGAAATGTTTCAGGATTTTTTTCCAGTTAATAAAATTAGCATTTTTACAAAAAGAAACAGATCACATCATATTTAACAGTAATTCCCCCCTTCTCCCCTATTTTATGATGCACAGTTTGCCAATCTAGACATTCCGAGGTGGTGATAATTGATGGTTGAAACATTATTCTCTCCCACTAGCGGGCTAGCCTATAAAGCCAGTTTAATAAACTAAAACAATTACGTTTCTCTTCAATCACTGGGTTGCTATAGATCGATTTCATCTAGTCATATTTGGAGTATATAATGGCATTAGAATCAGGAACTCCTTTACTTAATTCGACGTTAGATCAAAAGACAAATCATTTTTGAGCCCTTAGACTTCATTGATAGAATTTTACAACATTGCTGATCCAACCTGATTACTACTAAAGAGGGTAGTGGATTGGGGTTATTGTTCGGTAATTATGAAGATCTGAAATGCTTGTTGCACTATCCCTAATATTAGCACAAGAAATACAATTTCTACAGGATTGGCAGCACAGCGATTATTTGTTGCCAATTCCAAATTAAACTTGCGCTGATGGATTGTAAACCTAGAAATGTGTAATGATATACTACCCAAATTGCTCTGGAAAGCCTGTAATGGTGTTTGATGACAAAGTAAACATTATAAAGCTTCATAATTCATTTCACTTTTTAACGTTTGCCCTCTATTTCATTACTGACAATCTTAGGAGCTTTTACAAGTTAGCAAATGTACTTGCAATTCACAGGTCATATATATTTTATTCAACAGTGACAGATACACTAGTCAAGGGAAATACTGCAGCTTATTAAAGTGGAGATTTTTCAGCCATAGTGACTGTAACCAGCTGACATCGTAACCGCACTGTTATTGTTGGAGAGCCGTTACTAGCTCCATAGATGAACCACAGCAATATATGCTCTGCACATGCCACGATTAATCCCTCAGAGCAATATTGGGGATATGGAAACCCAGGTACTTTTAGAGATAAATAGATCAAATAACAAGTATCCTTTCAAGGGCTATATAAAAAAAAAAAAAAAAAAGGCTGCCCCTATGAATAGTGTATACACAGTTCAATGCGAAGGTTCAGTTTACGTTGGAGATGCTTTATATGGGTTGTCGCATCGTGGACATTTATAGCATATCCACCAAATATCATGCCTGATAAGTGTACCCAGATGTGGTATCCTCCAACTCCCATCTAAACTCATCAGACTCCATAAACACTGGACTGAAGACAGCCAAACCAACCGATACTAGGGGGATCAGCAGACAGTCTAATGTTTGGGGACCGCCAATCACATGTCAGGGAAAAGAAGGGTTGGGCAGTTTTAACTTTAACACCCAACCCTTTTATTTGTATCAGAGATAAGCTGCTGCCAGAAGAGAATCTTTATAAACACGTGAACGTTCAGTGTAATGGGATGGTCAGGAGAGATCACCGCGTCGGCCAACAAGCATCTACTGTATATGGAGGGTTTAAAAAGGAGCACATTGGGGCAGATGCAGTAATGCTGTCTCGTAGAGCGTAGACACGCCAAATTTACCCCAGTGGCTCATGCTGTATTATAGATTTAGTGAGTCTGTAACTTTTGTCTAAATTTACACCAGCTTTTGTTTGGCTTACCCTGTACCAAATGTGAGGCCCCTTTGAAGACCTCAAATGACTTTGTAAAACACAATATATTACGCACCAGAAATGCACCAACTTTAGTTGCAGTTAACCAATTTCTCTAGGTACAAACACAGTACATCTGCATTCAATTTTGTCAACTGCAATGCCACTTGATCGAGAAATGCCACAAAATTATTTTTTTCCTTAGGCTATGTGCGCACGTTGCGTACTGTCACTGCAGAAATTTCTGCAGCGATTTGAACAGCACACGTGCGCTTCAAATCGTTGCAGAAACAGTCCATAATGAAAAAAAAAGCCGATTCCATGCGCTCTGAGGAAAAAAAACACCCCTCCCATAGACAGAACAGGGGCTGCGGGCAGAGCGCAGGAAAGAAGTGACATGTCACTTCTTAGAACGCGCGCTTCGGGCAGCAGCCGAAGCGCTGCGCTCTAATACGCCACGTGCACACGTCTCATGCATAATCTTCATAGATTATGCAGGGGACGCAGGACGCATGCAGTTACGCTGCGGTGCAGATCGCAGCGTAACTGCATGCAAATACGCAACGTGCGCACATAGCATTATTGTGTGTTTGTGCAATCAGTGACTCATGAATTTTTAAAGTTCTATTGAGTGAAAACTAAACAAACTGGATTTTCAGCATGCTAAAATTTGATAAAAATGACACTGGCTCCAAAACTCCACAAACTAAAATGCTCTGTATGTAGAGATACTGAGATTTACTAAATGCTATCAGATAACTGCTGGCTGTAGAGTATTTACTTTTTGAAAGCCATTGGAAATACCACAGAAAACACAGCCAATCTTTGTGTGGCCTCACAGCTGATTTCTAGGCGTTTCTCACCTCCTGTCTGGACAGAGTCATAGGCAATTTTTCTTCAGCCAGCTCTAGATCCAACACTGGGTTGTTTGATGTTGAAGGCTTTTCTTCTTCCTCTTGATTTTGAACCTGATTGAAAAAAAAAAATCATTTACATGAAAATCAGTGCAAATAAACAGGTCATACAAAACTGTAGTACACCTAATGTAAAACTGGACAGTTTTAATAACTAACCATTTAAAGGGAAATTCTCAGGGTTAGAAGTTATCCTCTAAGTGGCATAGGGGATAACTTCCCAATCGATGTGGGTCCAAACACTGGGATCCCCACCTATTGTGGAAACCAGGGCTGTAAAGATGCTTGTGTGAATGAAGCAGTGGTAAATCATATGCAATGCCACTCCATTCTTTCTAAGGGCTGCTTCTCACTTGCGAGTTTCTCGCAGTAGAGCAATGCGAGAAAATCTCGCATTGGAATCGGACACATGTTAGTGAATGATTCAGCTCTCATCTGCGATTTTTTTCTCAGTCCAAATCGGACTGAGAAAAAAATCGCAGCATGCTGCTTTTTTGCGAGTTTCTACTGAGAGTCTCTCAAATGCAAGTCTATGGGAGCGTGTAAAAAAAATCGGATGTCACGGGACGGCACTCACACCATCCTAGTGACATCCGATTTTCTAAATACATTTCTCGCATGTTTCCTAAAACACTGGAAACGAGTGATGTCTCACAATGTCTGTCAATCACTATTCTCTGTCAGTCGGTCTCTCCCTCTCGGTCTCTATTCTCTCTGTCGGTCCGTCACTATCTCTGTCCCTCTCTCACAGTCTGTCGGTCAGTTTCCCCCCCTCTCTCATACTCACCGTTCCCCGGCGCAGCGCTGCACGGCATTCACACTGCTGCGGCGGCTTTTACTATTGTGAAAAAGCCGGCCGCTCATTAAACAATCTCGTATTCCCTGCTTTCCCCGCCCACAGGCGCCTATGATTGGTTGCAGTGAGACACGCCCCCCACGCTGAGTGACAGGTGTCTCACTGCACCCAATCACAGCAGCCGGTGGGCGGGTCTATACTGTGCAGTGAAATAAATAATTTAAAAAAATGGCGTGCGGTGTCCCCCAATTTTAATACCAGCCAGATAAAGCCATACGGCTGAAGGCTGGTATTCTCAGGATGGGGAGCTCCACGTAATGGCGAGCCCCCCACCCTAACAATATCAGTCAGCAGCCGCCCAGAATTGCCGCATACATTAGATGCGACAGTTCTGGGGCTGAACCCGGCTCTTCCCGATTTACCCTGGTGCGTTGGCAAATCGGGGTAATAAGGAGTTAATGGCAGCCCATAGCTGCCACTAAATCCTAGATTAATCATGTCAGGCGTGTATGAGACACCCTCCATGATTAATCTATAAATTACAGTAAATAAACACACACACCGAAAAAATCATTTATTAGAAATAAAAAACACAAACATATTCCCTCATTACCAATTTATTAACCCCGACAAAGCCCTCCATGTCCGGCGTAATCCACGGACCTCCAGCGTCGCTTCCAGCATGAAGGTGACAGGAGCTGCAGCAGACACCGACGCTCCGGTCACCTCCACGCAGCAACTGAGGTGAGTAGCGCGATCTGCTGAGGTGTCACTGAGGTTAATCGCGGCCACCTCTGGATCCAGTGACAGCGGGTAACCTCAGTGACACCTCAGCAGATCGCGCTACTCACCTCAGTTGCTGCGTGGAGGTGACCGGAGCGGCGGTGTCTGCTGCAGCTCCTGTCACCTTCATGCTGGAAGCGACGCTGGAGGTCCGTGGAGTATGCCGGATATGGAGGGCTTTTTGGGGCTTATTAAATTGGTAATGAGGGAATTAATTTGTGTTTTTTATTTCTAATAAATGATTTTTTCGGGTGGGTGTGTGTTTATTTACTGTAATTTACAGATTAATCATGGAGGGTGTCTCATAGACGCCTGACATGATTAATCTAGGATTTAGTGGCAGCTATGGGCTGCCATTAACTCCTTATTACCCTGATTTGCCAACGCACCAGGGTAAATCGGGAAGAGCCGGGTACAGCCCCAGAACTGTCGCATCTAATGTATGCGGCAATTCTGGGCGGCTGCTAACTGATATTGTTAGGGTGGAGGGCTCCCCATAACGTGGGACTCCCCATCCTGAGAATACCATCCTTCAGCCGTATGGCTTTATCTGGCTGGTATTAAAATTGGGGGGGAATCGCACGCCATTTTTTTTAATTATTTATTTATTTCACTGCACAGTATAGACCCGCCCACCGGCTGCTGTGATTGGATGCAGTGAGACACCTGTCACTCAGCGTGGGGGCGTGTCTCACTGCAACCAATCATAGGCGCCTGTGGGCGGGGAAAGCAGGGAATACGAGATTGTTTAATGAGCAGCCGGCTTTTTCAAAATAGTAAAAGCCGCCGCAGCAGTGTGAACGCCGTGCAGCGCCGCGCCGGAGATCGGGGATCGGTGAGTATGAGAGAGGGGGGGGGGGACACTTCAGTCACTCGGGGGATTAGTGGTCACTGGTGAGTCCTTCACAGGTGACCGCTAATCAGGACGCGGCACAGACAGAGCCGCAGCATGACAATGAAGTCGGGTGAAGTTCACCCGAGTTCATTCTGATTGTGTGGCTCTGTCTGTGTCTGCTGTCATCTGCCATTCAGCTCTGCTACATGGCTGTCTGTGTCTGCTGTCAGCGGCCATGTAGCAGCGCTGAATGGCAGATGACATAGTAAAAAATACGCATTACACACGCTAGTAAAATCATTAATTTATTCAGAAAAAGCATCTCACTTGCGTTGCACTCGCACCTAACGTGAACTAAAATCAGCCGAGTATTTTTCAGCCCAGTCGGACCGATTTTACTCGCATAGATGTGTTTCCACCCTAATAGGACCACTGGAGGTAGCCAAGCACTGCTTTTAGCTGGTCTTCCATATTGCCATAAAAATGGAATGGTAACGATGTCAACCGCCACTCAATTAAAACAGGGCTCTTCAAACCCCCAATTTTCAGGATCGGTGGGGATCCCAGAGGTATGACATCTAGCGATCGGTAAGTTATCTTCAATCCCAAGAATAAGGGATAACTTCCAAATTTGGGGAAAAAAAACTCTGTAATGTACTCTTTTCTAGAAAGTGCGCCGAAAAAACCCAAAACATAAGACAGACAAGTAATTATGCATACATTATCTAGAACATAAGGCTATTTGGTGGGTTCATATTAAATAATTTGACTACTTACACCCCATGCAGCAAATAGATACAAGCGTTTAAATATTTTGCCCATAGATTCTTGTAGATAAATGCGGGAAGAAATAAGGTTTCAATGGTTTGTCTACAAGAAACCATAACAAAACAGAAATTAGTGAGTGCATCTGCCTGATCATTAGACTGGGGTAACAAGCACATAAAACGCAATTCAGCTTGTTACTACCCTCCTGGCAAAAGCAAAAAAATATATAAAAAGGGCATTAGACCCGACAAAGTTGACCAATAAGCATACAGCACACTAAAGACTGGTGTTGCTCTATCATTTGTGTGTTTGCTATGGAAACCTATCATATTATTGATGATGTTACAGGATTCAGCGTGGAAGAAGGGCTAAAGGGCACCCAAAAAAAAGACAATTTGAGTCTTGTCTGCATATTCCTCTATTCAGATCACTGGTAATTATCTCATGTGGTTTCCATTAGATCAGTTAAGGCCCCGTTACACGCAAAGACGTATCTAACGATATATCGCTGGGGTCACGGATTCCGTGACGTACATCCGGCATCGTTAGCGACGTCGTTGCGTGTGACACCAACGAGCGGCCGTTAACGATGGAAAATACTCATAAAATCATCCATCGTTGACACGTCGTTCATTTTAAAAAAATCGTTGGTTGTTGAGGACGCAGGTTGTTAGTCGTTCCTGAGGCAGCACACATCGCTACGTGTGGCACCCCGGGAACGACGAACAACAGTGTTCCTGTGTCCTCAACGAGCACCGAGGTGGGAGTGACAGAGATGCAGCTGCTCTCCGGCCCTCCGCTTATATTGGCGGCCCGCACTGTGACGCCGAACGAACCTCTCCCTTTCAGGGGAGGTTGTTCACCGCCCACAGCGACGTCGTTAGGGAGGGCTGTACGTGTGACACGGACAAGCGAGATTGTGCACCACGGACAGCGATTTTCCCGTGACGCACAAACGACAGGGGCGGGTGCCATCGCTAGCGATATCGCTAGCAATGTTGCTCCGTGTAAAGCTCCCTTTACTCTCTCAAAGTTTATCCAAGTTTCCTTTGGATTCTCCAGATTACCCCTATAAAGATATACGGATATTGAATTGCCTTTCTATGAAATTGGCCCTGATGGGACTATATACTAACTCACTATACTAGAGTTTATATCTTTGGTGCAGTTCCAATTTTGTTGTGTCAGAAAGTTAATTTTCTATTGTGGAGCAGAGGAGAATCTGTCATGGCAAGGTTACAGCTTGTTCACAATTAGCAGTAAGGCTGCAGTTCTTGCTGGTTGTGTTTTATCGTAATCCAGAGCAACTAGTGTAAATTGTGTGCAGTTTGACACACGGCAACAACTAAATTGCAATTTCTTTGTGAGAATATTCCCTTATCCCATCTCCATTGGTGTGTTGCAGGGTTCTGATTGAAGTGTGTGTGTGTGTGTGTGTGTGTGTGTGTGTGTGTGTGTGTGTGTGTGTGTGTAACGGCAACTGCTCTACGTAAATACCGTTGTCAGATGGTCAATAGCAGCTAAGGCTACTTTCACACATCCTGTTTGAGCACTGCGGCTCAATCCGGCTGTGAAAACTATGCAACGGATGCGGCGAAAACACCGCATCCTTTGCATAAGTTTTTACATGCGGCCCGTCCGTTTTTTTCCGGTTGCGGCATGCTACTGAGCATGCGCAGTGGAAAAAAACCGCATGCGGCGAGCGGATGCGGTTTTTTCCGCATCGCGCCGCATCCGGCCTCCATAGGTATGCATTGAAAAATGCGCCGCAGCGGCGCGATGCGGTGTTTTTTGCCGGAGCAAAAAACGTTGCAGGGAACGTTCGATCCGGCCGTGGCATCGGCTAAATCTGCCGCATGCGGCAAAAACCGGACCGAACGCAAGCCCCTGCGGCACAATACGGCACTAATGTAAGTCTATGCAAAAAAAAAAACGCAACCGGCGTTACAAAAGCCGGTTGCGGTTTTTCTGCAGAACGCCGTATTGTGCCGCAGAGCAAAAATCCGGATGTGTGAAAGTAGCCTAAATGAGTAAGGCCCTGTGTGCACACTGCGTTTTTACCCGCAGTTTTCCTGCAGAAATTTCTTGAGAAATGTATGTAACCTTTCTGCAGACATTTCCCAGCAAAACCTATGGGGAAAAAAAAATAGCTGTGCGCACACTGCGTTTTTTTTCCTCAAGAAAAATCTTTCTGCAGAATTTGAGAAAATTTCTTGAGAAAATGTGCATGTCACTTCTATTCCGCAGGTAACTGGGGTATTTCACTCCATTCACTGTAATATAATCGCAAAATACCGCAGGTATGAAATGATGTGCGGTATACCCTCGGTATAGCCACGGTTCACCTGCGGCAATGTTCATCACTGCCTGCGTTTTGCAGGGAAGTGATGTCATTAGGCCAGGAAGAGGAAGCGGAGCAGAGTAAACACACACATCACACTGCCTGGACGCCGCACGGAAGCATTCCGTGTGACCTCCGTCAGGTGCCCGTGCAGTCTGTGTCCCGCTCCAGCCCGCACTGCAGTATCAGCAGCTTCTCACTCTGCAGTGCAGACAGCCGCGGGGATGACGAGCGCTGCTGTCAGGAGGTTAGAGGAGATCATTACCTGCAATGACGATCTCCTGCTCTCCTGACGTCTCCGCTGTCACTGCCTTCTATGCCAGTCTCGCGGGCGGCCTGAGACTGTCGCTAGCGCTGATGTCACCGGCTCTCGCAATACTGCTGAGAACGCGGCGGGCATAGAATGTAGTGACAGCGCTGATGTCAGGAGAGCAGGAGATAGTCACTGCAGGTAATGATCTCATCTAACCTCCTGACAGCAGCGCTCGTCATCCCCTGCAGTGACCTGGGCTGACCTATTGATGTTAGCTCAGGTCACTGCACTACTCTCCCAGCCAATGGGGAACATTCGGTTCTACATTGACTGGGACAGTGACTATGGTATGGATCGTCGTGGGACCCCCTTATTGGATTACGCCGGACCAGGAATTCATTGTTCATTTCAATAAATTGGTGAAAGAGGGAATGTTTTGGGCAGTGTTTTTTCAAATAAAACTTTTTTTGTTGTCTATTTTTTATTTCTTACTGACTGAGTTAGTGATGTCAGGTATCTGATAGACGCTTGACATCACTAACCCCAGGGCCTGATGCCAGGTGACATTACACATCTGGCATAAACCCCATATATTACCTCATTTGCCACCGCACCAGGGCAACGAGATGAGTTGGGGCAAAGCGCCAGGATTGGCACGTCTAATGGATGCGCCACTTCTGGGGTGGCTGTGGCCTGCTATTTTTAGGCTGGGCAGTGTCTTATAACTGTGGACCTCCCAAGTCTGAGAATACCAGACCACAGCTGTCTGCTTTACCTTGGCTGGTGATCCAATTTGAGGGGGGGGGGCCAAACGTTTGTTTTAAATTATTTATTTAATGTAAAATAACAGCGTGGGGTGCCCTCTGTTTTGGATTACCAGCCAAGGTAAAGCTGCCAGCTGTGGTTTGCAGGCTGCAGCAGTCTGCTTTATCCTAGCTGGCTACAAAAGATAGGGGGGGACCTCACGTCGTTTTTTTTAATTATTTATTTTTTGGCTAAATACAAGGCTAAGCACCCTTTAGTGCCACATGAAAGTCACTAAAGGGTGCCAGCTTAGAATATGCAGGGGGTAGGATATTATATATGTCTTTCTCATCTATCTATCCATCTTTCCCTCTATCCATTATCTGTCTATCGATTATCTATTATCTATATTATTTATTGCAGTTACAGCATAAAAAAACCGCAGGGACCAATCCGTGGAAAAACTGCGGCAAAAACGCATGCGTTTTTCTCGTGGTTTTTTACCGCAGATACGGTAATCTTCAACTCCCACAAATTGCTCAAGAAATTTTCTTGAGAAAAAACACTTTTCTAGTGCGCACATAGCCTAATACCGCAGCAACGATTGGAGCTCAGCTCTGGTCCTTGGTGACAAAGTATGTTTTTCTCTGAAATGCTGCTGCATATCACCAGTGTCAGATACATGCTGCTTGTGCATAGGGTAGCATGTATCAGCTGTCAGGTTCACTTTAAGGCTGTGTGCGCATGTGCTTTTTTCATGCTGCGTTCTGCACCGCAGCATAAATGCAGGCGTCCTGCGTCCCCAGCACAATCTATGAAGATTGTGCATAATCCATCCACACGTTGCGTTTCAGAGCGCAGTGTTTCGGCTGCTGAAATATTTTGCCAAAACGCTGCGTTCTAAAAAGCAACATGTCACTTCTTTTGTAAGTTCTGGATGCTTTTCCCACTCTGTCTATGGCAGAGCAAGCATCCAGAACGCATGAATTCGGCGTGCACTATGCTTTCAAAATGCAGCCTTTTGGCTGCGTTTTGAAACGCACTTGCAGTGACTTAAACGCTGCGGAATAGAATGCAGAGACGTGCGCACATACCCTAAAAGGCAGACATACAAATTACAAAATAGTCATCTAAACCTTAAAGGGAACCTGTCACCACTTTTTTGGCCTATAAGCTGGGGCCACCACCAGTGGGCTCTTATATGCAGCATTCTAACATGCTGTATATAATAGCCCAGGCCGCTGTGTACAACATAAAAAACACTTTAGAATACTTACCTAAACTTCGTCCTCCGGTGCCAGCGCCTCCTCTTTCGGCCATCTTTGTCCTCTATCTTCTGAAGCTGCGGTGCATGACGCCTCAGACGTCATACACACTTGCCGGCATTCAGGTCCTGAGCAGGCGCACTTTGATCTGCCCTGAGCTGGGCAGATCTACGGTAAGTTTTGTAGTGCGCATGCGCGGGACCGGTAAGTGTGTGTGTATGATGTAGATGTGTCAAGCAAACAGGCTTCAGAAGGAACTTAGCTTATGTATTGGCTAATGCATGTCAGCCCGGTCACCACGGCAAGGTGCGTCTCTGTAAACCGGGAACCTAACCTAATGCCACAATCTGGAAAAAACTCCATGTCTGGGTAGAAATGCCACTATTCGAGTTAAAATCTACATGTCTGGACAGCTAACCTCCTGCTATGAATGGTAATGGACACAGCCTGGTTTTAGGGCTGAGTGCTGAATCAGAAAAAGACATACTACAAATATCAAAAAGACTGATCCACACATCCAACAAATGTGAATAAGGAGCTAGCTGAAAAAAAAACATAACCGCTACAAAATATATACAGCCAAGTGTCTCTTTTCAAATAGTCCTATAGCTGTAAAGCAATACTAGAGTTTCCCTTTTTCATGGTTAGCATTTTAGTGTGCAGCTGTATATATTTTGTAGTGGAATCAGGCCCAGAGACGGGGCAGTCACAGGAAGAAGGCAGGCACCGAGCTGAGAGCAGAGCAGCTTGAGTAGGTAGCTATGAAGATCATGATGGCAGTGATCAGGGCAAGTCTTTCATGAACATTTTATCCTATCATTACACTAGTAGTCAGGGGGAGTCTGACACTGCCGAGTTCCACTGTGTATGAGCTACAACACAAAAAGCACTTTTTACAGCCCCCAAAAAATACATTAGGGGATAAAGTAGTGCATTTTTTGTTGCTCTTCTATGTTTATGATATTACACCTGATGAGGATACTACTTTACTTTACTTATAGTTCCTGGAAAGTGCAAAAAACCCAAATTCCATAATTTCCATTTCACTTTTTCGTTTTAGGCTATGTTCACACACTGCGTTTTTTACCTGCGTTTTGGGTCCGTTTTTGCTGCAGAAATTTCTTGAGAAATTCTTGTAACCTTTCTGCAGACATTCCCCAGCAAAACCTATGGCAAAAAAAATTAGCTGTGCGCACACTGCGTTTTTTTCTTAAGAAAATTCTTTCAGTAGATTTTCTTAAGAAAAAGAATGAGCATGTCACTTCTTTTCTGCAGCTAACTGCGTTTTTTGCCATAGATAATTGGCACAATAACGCAGGGAGCAATGCACCAAAAACGCACCGAAAACGCACCGAAAACGCGGCAAAAACGCAGGTGCGTTTTTGGTGCGTTTTTTAACACAGGTGCACTCTTAAGAAATTTCTTAAGAAATTTCTTAAGAAAAATCATTTTTCTAGTGTGAACATAGCCTTAAAGTGAATCTGTCAGGTGCAATTTTGCACCCACAACCACGAGCAGTTCTGGGTACATATTGCTAATCCCTTCCTAACTGTCCCTGTATACACTAGCATAGATAAAGGGATCTTTAGAAAAAGTAGTTCTAAAGATTCTTTATAATATGCTAATGAGCGCGGGGACTAGTCGCAATGGCGTTCGTTCCCTTGGCTAGTCAGCCCCCTTAGCATGTTAGCATGCCCATAGGGGTTTTCGGCACAGTACACATGATTAGAACATCTCAGAACTTCCGATTATGCGCACTATACCAGTTTGAAGCCGGGACGCGTATACCCGGCTTCATAGTGTGCATGACTGGAAGTCCGCAACGTCTCATCATGCACACTGAGCTGAAATCCAGCATCTGGTGCAGTGGCACGGTAACGGGTAAATCCCAGTTGCTAGAAGGAAATCTAATGTCATACCCATGTGACCAAAAGGGGCCGGGCCTCCACCAACACAGCTGATACCAGGAAGCAACATTATATTTTTAAGAGTCGATGTGGGCATGGAGTTGATTATAATAGAGGTGGGGGTCTGGGGGTAAGGCCCCCTAGATGAGGGTGGTGGCAGGGAGGCGGGCTTTAACCCCCTCCTCGCATGATTATAGTGGACAGGAGGAAATATCACCAGACCACCAACCAAGCCAGTCACGTCCACTAACCAAGCCGGTCACGCCCAAAGTCCTCCTAGACACTGGGATATTGCCACAAGTGCGGAGGCAGCACAGAGTGGTGATATCAATCATACCTCTGACGCTGCGCATTCATTAGCATGTAAGTATGCCCCTGTGGGCGAGGTAAGGATGGGGGGGGGTCAACTAGATAAGGGAAGTAACGCCTTGCGACTAGTCACTGGCCTCATTAGCATATGATAAAAGATCTTCAGAAATCCTTTTTCTAAAGATCTCTTTATATATGCTGCTAGATACCAGAACGGTTAGGCAGGGATTAGCAATATGCACCCGGAACTGCTTGTGGTTCTGTGTCAATATTGCACCCGACAGGTTCACTTTAAGCTAACACAATAAAAGGGGCTGCTGCAGTTTTTCTTCAAGATGTAGACATGTGAGCAGACATTTGTATAGGAAGTTCCCATGGCTTCCTTTGCTTATGGTGAGTGATCTTTTATAGACCCCTTATTGGATTAAGATTGACAAACCACCATATAACTTGTCATCTGTGTGTGGTAGTAGATGTATTGTCACAATTACATTTCAGAATCCAATTCTACACTACAGATTTCTTAACACAATGTAACTGACTTATACATGTGGCTCCAGCACTTTTTATCAAAAGTATACACATCCAATCTTGACTGCACCTTAGCACAACTGCTGAGATCTACAGAACATTGTATTCAGTCTGAATACAACCATTAGGACTGGAGCTAAAAATTATTTTCTTTTCACCACTTACTGAAGGAGCCATTTTCTCTACTTGTCCTTTTTTACTCCCCCTTTTCTATGAGCTATGACTATTTTTTGCCTCATCTACATAATGTTATCAGAGCTTTTTGTTTTTTTTCCGGGAAAATTGTATTTTTCCTGCTACCATACAATAGTGTGAAATAAGAAAATGCCAAGTAAAGAAAGAAGACGCAGCAACAATAGCTCTTCAGGTCATTATGCTTTTAGTGATTGCAAACTTGTATAAGGTTTTTAAACATTTTTATATAGTGATACCAAATTTTTCGTTTTATAAAGACGCACCCCAAATTTAGAGATAAAAAAAAAAAAGTAAAAATAAGGACTGGGTCCGTCTTATACTCCGGTCTTGTCTTACCGGAATGGTGGCAGTGACGGAGCGGAGTCACAGGAGGCAGGGGCAGTGCTGGCAGCGGTGGGGTCTGTGCAGAGCAGGCCACGGCAGGTGTCCAAGATGCTCTGTCTGCAGTGCGGGGCTTCAAAGAAATGGCACACGGAGCAGCGCGTGCACAGATTGAGGTCTCAGCTCAATGACAAGATCTTGAGCCAAGAACTCCATCTGCGCATGCATCGACTCCGGGCGTCATCATTTGAAGTCACAGCATCTCAGACACCCGCCGCACCGCCCTGCTCTATACAGCCCTCGCAGCCCACACAGCCAGACAGACAGCCGGCCGCCTGCACAGAGGCAGCCAGCCGCACAGACCATGTGCCAATTCTCCACCTCCCAGTAAGCTATAATCGGATTTTAAGATGCACCCATCATTTTCCTCCCAAATTTTTGGGAGGAAAGGGGTGTCTTATAATCCAAACAATGAAAAGTATCTCCAGGGATTGCTTTTTGTATAATTACTAAGTGAACATATCCCTGGACATACTAGTCGATTAAAAAAAAAAAAATTTACGTGATGGCACTCAGAAAAGGAGTTATCAATTAACTACTATTGTAGGGGGCTTTATCAGCATTCTGAAAAGGGGTACTAAAACTTTTATTATTGTTATCAATTCAAAATATTAAGTGTTTGTATAGGTTCTAACTAAAGTGACATTTTACAATGAGCATGACTGGTATATTAAAATTACAACAACAAAAAGCTTTATGACAAAGCAAGGCAAATAAGTTGAGCAGCAGAGAAATAATGTACTTTGGCATGCTATAACATAGGACAACATTTAGTACACCTCTATTAAATAACAAATGTATAAGCTTCTAAGGTCAGAAATTGTGTAATTGTTAAAATGTGCGGAATGGTGAGAAATATAATTTTATAACAAACTTAATAGGTGTGAATTGAAAAGCTCCCTTTCTCCAGTATTCAGATTAATGCTGCTAGACACATCAAGACATCACATGCTCAGCGCCTTAAGCCAAATGACAGCACACTACCAGCAGCACTCATTTCCAAAATGGTTTTCTGTCATCAAAAGATAAAGCCAGAAACCATTTGGATAATGTACTCGTAAGTGAAGCATGCATTCCCAAATCCTACCTTTTGTGTTGGCTTCTCACTTAAAGGCTAACAGTTGTGACAGATTAAACAAAGAGAAATGTTATAATACAACCGAATATGAAGACAAGACACAGAACAACATTTAATAAGGGTTTTCAGAAATTAGGAAAAATTGGATTAGAGGGGAAGGGATTGTTACAATGGTAAAAGACCCCACACTTACCTGATAAATCCCCACTGTTCCAGAGCCCCTGCCAATGATTGTTTATTGTGCTGCAGCAATGACATTCCCAACCACCCACATTACTGCTGCAGCCAATCGCTAGTTTTTGGTGAGCCAAAAACTAGCGGGAATCTTGTTACTGTACCACATTTCCTCCTCTCTTGGCCCAATGTTTCCTAACCTCAGAAAATCCTTTTAGGAAGCAAAGGGTATTTTTTACCTTGAATCCACATCTTTCAAAATAGGCCTCTCTTTCTTTTTCGGCAAGTTCACTGCGCTTAAAATACTTCTTACTTTCCTGAAATAAATAATAAAATAGATGATTAGGACGTTAAAAATAGTTATATTATAGCAAAGCATTTTTCGAAGAAACAGAATAAACCTCTAGATTGATACAACAGTTTAAAGATCGGTCATCAATCCCTTGAATTTACTGGCTCAGTATAGAACACATTCTGCTATAATGCTCCAGACATCGCCCTCATTACATAAAGCTGTACCAAAAAATGCAACAAAAATAATTGGGTTTTTTTTTGGTGCAGTTTTGTTGTCAGAAAGTTTTCACTTTTTCACGTTAAAGGTTTTTGTCTGCAGTTAGTCACAAACATCTGACAAAACCGCAGCATGTTCTATCTTCTTGCATTTTTGGCTTGCTTCTACTTAAACGCAGGGTTAAAAAAAAGCACCAAAAATGCATCATAAGTGGGTTTGTTTTTTTTTATATTTCCAGGCACTCTGGTTCAGTTTTTGGTTGAAGTTTTGTAACAAAACTGCAGTGTGCACATATAGCCTCACACACCTAAGCTAAACAGAGCATTATGCCTATGTGCCCACCACGTGTGTGCGCTCTGCACCGCAGCGTAAAGTCACTGCATGTCCGCTTCAGAGCGCAGGTGAAAAGCTCCGTTCTGAAACTTTGGTGACTGCAGAATTCATGCGCTCTGGATGCTGCCTCTCCCTATAGACAGAATGGAGACAGCATGCAGAGCACACGAAAGAAGTGACAGGTTGCTTTTTAGTACGCAGCGATTTGGCAGCATGCAAATCGCTGCGTTCTAAAACGCAACGTGGGCATGGATTATGCACAATCTTCATAGATTGTGCAGGGGACGCAGGACGCATGCAGTTACGCTGCGGTGCAGAACGCAGCGTAACTGCATGCAATACGCACACGTGGGCACATAGTCTTAAAGTGATTCTGATGGCAGTTTTTTCAAGCATAGTGGTTCTATGAAGGTTGACTCCATCAGGTATATAGACATTATACCTGATGAAGAAGTCAATGCAACTTTGAAATGCGTTGTACGATTAAAGATCCAGAGAACATACACCCTGGTCTTCACTCTGTGGCAGCGCCCGGCAATCACTGGTCTTTGCCCAGTTTGGTTTGAACATGTTTCTTGCCTCTGGTGCTTGACTCTTACTACAGTAGTACGCAGTTATGCTGGGTCACAACCAAGGCAGGTGAGCACATACAATCCATTGCTCGCTGGGTCTCATACTGGAGGTAAGACATTTGGAGCGCCTTTTCTCAGAATCCAACAAATACACCAAACAATATAGGCCATGCATCTGTCAGACTTCCTTGTATCACGAAAGGGAGCAGATGTTTGGCAGAAAATGGTCTAAATGGGTCCAAAATCTTTGATATATGTCCAGCTTAAGAAATCCTACACATAGTATCACAAGGGTTTACATATCTACTAAATGCACTGAAACATCTACAGTAGGTACGGAAAGTATTCAGACCCCTTTACATTTTTCACTCTTTGTTTCATTGCAGCCATTTGGTAAATTCAAAAAAAGTTCATTTTTTCTCATTAATGTACACTCTGCGCCCCATCTTGACAGAAAAAAAAACAGAAATGTAGAATTTTTTGAAAAATGTTTAAACAAGAAAAACTAAAATATCACATGGTCATAAGTATTCAGACCTTTTGCTCAGACACTCAAATTTAAGTCACATGCTGTCCATTTCCTTGTGATCCTCCTTGAGATGAGTCTACTCCTTCATTGGAGTCCAGCTGTGTTTAATTAAACTGATAGGACTTTGTTTGGAAAGGGACACACCTGAATATATAAGACCTCAAAGTGCATGTCAGACCAAATGAGAATCATGAGGTCAAAGGAACTGCCCAAGGAGCTCAGAGACAATTGTGGCAAGGCACAGATCTGGCCAAGGTTACAAAAGAATTTCTGCAGTACTCAAGGTTCCTATGAGCACAGTGGCCTCCATAATCCTTAAATGGAAGACGTTTGGGACCACCAGAACTCTTCCTAGACCTGGCCGTCCAGCCAAACCGAGTAATTGTGGGAGAAGAGCCTTGGTGAGAGAGGTAAAGAAAAACCCCATGATCACTGTGGCTGAGCTCCAGAGATGCCGTAGGGAAATGTGAGAAAGTTGCATAAAGTCAACTATCACTACAGCCCTCCACCAGTTAGGCCTTTACTGCAGAGTGGCCCAACAGAAGCCTCTCCTTAGTGCAAGATATATGAAAGCTTGCATAGAGTTTGCAAAAAAACACATGAAGGACTCCCAGACTATGAGAAATAAGATTCTCTGGTCTGATGAGACGAAGATGGAATTTTTTGGTGATAATTCTAAGCGGTATGTGTGGAGAAAACCAGGCACTGCTCATCCCCTGCCCAATACAATCCCAACAGTGAAACATGGTGGTGGCAGCATCATGCTATGGCTATGGGGGTGTTTTGCAGCTGCAGGGACAGGACATCCGGTTGCAATTGAAGGAAAGATGAATGTGGCCAAGTACAGAGATATCCTGGAAGAAAACCTCTTCCAGAGTGCTCTGGACCTCAGACTTGGCCGAAGGTTCACCTTCCAACAAGACAATGACCCTAAGCACACAGCTAAAATAAAGGAGTGACTCCAGTGCCCTCACCTAAACCCAAATGAGCATCTCTGGAGAGACCTGAAAATGGCTGTCCACCCACATTCACCATCCAACCTGACGGAACTGGAGAGGATCTGCAAGAAAGAATGGCAGAGGATCAACAAATCCAGGTATGGAAAAACTTGTTGCATCATTCCCAAGAAGACTCATGGCTGTACTAGTACAAAAGGGTGCTTCTGCCCAATGCTTATAACATCTGATATTTCAGTTTTTGTTTAAAAAAAAATTTGCAAAATTTCTACATTTCTGTTTTGTTTCTGAGAAAAAAAAATGAACTTTTTTGAATTTACCAAATGGCTGCAATGAAACAAAGAGTGAAAAATGTAAAGGGGTCTGAATACTTTCCATACCCACTGTATACTTAAGAACAGAAATAAAAGGGGTTGTCCGTTACTTTAGCCCGTTTGGGAGCAAGGCAGGGCTTAAAAGGAAGTGTTTCCAAAAGCCATATCGTGTTTGGAGACCCTGAGGTGCCTAAACAGTGGAGCTCCCCCACAAACGACCCATTTTGGAAATTAGACCCCTCAAGAAATTAATCTAGATGTTTGGTGAGCAACTTGAACGCCAAAGGTGCTTCACAGATTTTTTTTTTTTAACATTGAGTTGTGAAAATAAAAAAAAATAAAAAATACATTTTTACCACAAAAAAAAGTTGTTTTAACCACGTATCTTATTTTCACAAGAGTAACAGGAGAATTAGCACACTCCAATTTGTTGTGCAATTTCCACTGAGTATGATGATATCTCGTATGTGGTGGAACTGTTTGGGTGCACGGCAGGGCTTGGAAGGGAAGGAGCGTTATTTGAACTTTTCAATGCAAAATTAGCTGGAATCGTTAGCACACGCTGTCTGCAGAGCCCCTGATGTACCTTAGCAGTGGAGTTCCCCCACAAGTGACCCCATTTTGGAATTACACCCCTCAAGGAATTTATCTACATGGTTGGGGGTTATGGATATGGGGATTAGGATAGGTCATCAATGCCTAATCCGCTGACATACGGCATCCAAGAACAACGGTTCTCAGTGCCAGCAGCAAGTGGCCGGAAATGCTCAGATCCGAAGCTGCTCTGTCTTCTGATAGCAGCGACGGCTGTTTACTGTGCATCTGCATCCCATTCAAATCAAAGTGGCATATGTGCAGTACATGGCCGCAGCCACCAAGAACAGCTGATTGGCGGGGAAGCTGGCTGATTATACATTGATGAATTATCCTAAATATAGGCCATCAATGTTAAGGTAGTAGACAACCCCTTTAAGCTACTTTCTAAACATATTGGGCTAGTTAGTTATTTAGATTAACCCATAGTTACTGTCTGTATGACAGTCCAGAACGGTATGAATGATTCTGCAGGTTTCAGGGTTGAAGTCTCCCAGCATTTCTTACAGCTATATTTGGAGACAGCTAGGCCATGCACCGGGCATCATATAAGTGTTAAAGGGAACCGGTCAGGTGCAATATGCACCTAGAACCATGAGCAGTTCTGGGTACATATTGCTAATCCCTGCCTAACTGTCCCTATATACACTAGCATAGATAAAGAGATCTTTAGATAAAGTATTTCTAAAGATCTTTATAATATGTTAATGAGCGCATGGACTAGTCGCAAGGGTGTTAGTTCTTGTGCTCATTCCGCCCTCTTAGCATGTTAGCTCACCCACAGGGCTATTCATTGCCCATTACCTAGCATCTTCAGCAGTGATGTGCATACCTGTCTCCGATGTCACCGTATCAGACGCTGGGCAGTGCGCATGATCAGAATTTAAAAAAACCCTAAAAGTTCAAATCACCCCTCCCTTCGCCCCAATTGAAAATAAAACAATAAAAAAAATACACATTTGGTATCGCCGTGTTCAGAAATGCCCGATCTATCAAAATATAAAATCAATTAATCTGATCAGTACATACCGTAACAAGAAAAAAATCCAAATGCCAAATTATGTTTTTTTGGTCGCAGTAACATTGCATTAAAATGCAATAACAGGTGATCAAAACATCGCATCTTCACATACATGGTATAATTAAAAAAGTCAGCTCAAGACTCAAAATATAAGCTGTCACTGAGCCCCAGATCTCAAAAAATGAGAATGATACGAGTCTCGGAAAATGGCAACAAACGTTAGAATTTTTTTTCACCCCATAGATAAAAGTGAAAAATCTGCAGTGCTAACCATTGCGGCACGGTGGCTCAGTGGTTAGCACTGTAGTCATGCAGCACTGGGGTCCTGAGTTCAAATCCCACCAAGGACACCATCTGCAAGGAGTTTGTATGTTCTCCCCATGTCTGTGTGTGTTTCCTCTGGGTACTCCAGTTTCCTCCCACACTTAAAAAAAAAAAAAAAAAAAAAAGACATACAGATAGGGACTGTAGATGTGAGCCCCAATAGGGACAGTACTTTCAATCAATGAGTCTTTTGTGAGGGGCGGCATACAAGTTTGACAAATAAATAAATACATGTTTGGTATCTTCAAATTCCTATCGATATACTGACATCAGTTTTGCAATTTCACCGCACTTGGAATTTATTTTCCCCATTTTCCAGTCCGCTATATGGTAAAATGAATAATGACGTTCGAAAGTACAACTCGTCCCACAAAAAAAAAAAAAAAAACAAAAACAAGCCCCCATATAGCAATATTGATGGAAAAATAAAAAAAAAAAAGTTAGAAAGTTATGACTCTTGGAAAAGGGCAAGGAGAAAATGAAAAACAAACAATGGAAAATCGCCGAGGGGGTAAACAGGTTAAGGCCTTGTACACACGGTGCAGTGTTAGGGTACCTTCACACTTTAGCGATGCAGCAGCGATCCGACCAGCGATCTGACCTGGTCAGGATCGCTGCTGCATCGCTACATGGTCGCTGGTGAGCTGTCAAACAGGCAGATCTCACCAGCGACCAGCCCCCAGCCAGCAGCGACGTGCAAGCGACGCTGCGCTTGCACGGAGCCGGCGTCTGGAAGCTGCGGACACTGGTAACTAAGGTAAACATCGGGTATGGTTACCCGATGTTTACATTAGTTACCAGCGCACACCGCTTAGCTGTGTGTGCAGGGAGCAGGGAGCCGCGCACACTGAGCGCTGGCTCCTTGCTCTCCTAGCTACAGTACACATCGGGTTAATTAACCCGATGTGTACAGCAGCTACATGTGCAGAGAGCAGGGAGCCGCGCACACTGCTTAGCGCTGGCTCCTTGCTCTCCTAGCTACAGTACACATCGGGTTAATTAACCCGATGTGTACAGCAGCTACATGTGCAGAGAGTCGGAGCCGGCAGCACAGGCAGCGTGAGAGCTGCGGAGGCTGGTAACTAAGGTAAATATCGGGTAACCACCTTGGTTACCCGATGTATATCTTAGTTACCAGCCTCCGCAGCTGCCAGACGCCGGCTCCTGCTCCCTGCTCGCTTCATTTGTCGCTCTCTCGCTGTCACACAGCGATCTGTGTGTCACAGCGGGAGAGCGCCTTTGAAGAAAACGAACCAGGGCTGTGTGTAACGAGCAGCGATCTCGCAGCAGGGGCCAGATCGCTGCTCAGTGTCACACACAGCGAGATCGCTAATGAGGTCACTGCTGCGTCAGAAAAAGCGTGACTCAGCAGCGATCTCGGCAGCGAGTTCGCTGTGTGTGAAGCACCCCTTAGTCTATCCTTATCCTAGCAAAGTCAATGAGAATTCTGAAGTCTTGTACGCACGTTGCTTATTTCTTCCTTGCAGTTTTGGGTTAAGGTAAGTCTACAGAATGTCAAACCTTGCTGTGTTTTTAAGCCCTTCCAGCCATTGATTTCAGACAAAAATAAAAAACCCACACGGCACAAACATACTAAAAAAATGCATGCATTTTTCTGCCACAAGGTGCATTTTTTGTTGCAGAAAAGTTCTGCACCAAAAACTCAGTGTGCACACATACCCTAAAAATAGTCTTCCGGTTTCGGGAAAAACCTGTCTCCCAGCCACAGCTTAAAAAAACAAAAATGCCTGGCGAGGGTGAGCAAAGCACAAAGTCTCTACTTTGTTTTTGTCATTAGCGCTGACCACTGGTGGACCCAGACAGAAAAGGTCCCCTGTGCAAGAAGAATATATGGGCCTTTTGCAGCTAAAAAAAACTCATGAAAATGCAAGACTCCACCTGCTTTGTAGGTAGAAATGGGCCATAACATCTTAGGCCGCACAGAGTGCACCAATGATATATCTGCCCTGGGCGCAAACATCACGCCAACAGCACTGCAGCCAGAGAAATCAGCGGCTGTTTGGCAGAAGCTGCTCATCTCACCTACTGGTTTTGGCACTGGTGATTTGATGTCAGCACTATAGACAAAAACAGACACTGGACGCAGCGGCTAAGACTCAGCACTGGACATGGGGAGAGGGAGTAAAGCCTTTTTTTCATAAACTAAACCTAGAAAACTAGCTTCAGTAATGTTCACACTGTGTGATTATAGAAATAGGTGACCCAGCAACAGAGTAAAGGTCCAGTCACACTAAGCAACTTACCAGCGATCCCAACAACGATAGGGATCGCTGGTAAGTTGCTAGGAGGTTGCTGGTGAGCTGTCACACTGCGACGCTCCAGCGATCCCACCAGCAACCTGACCTGGCAGGGATCGCTGGAGCGTGGCTACACGAGTTGCTGGTGAGCTCACCAGCAACCAGTGACCAGCCCCCAGTCTCCTAGTTACAGCACACATCAGGTTAATTAACCCGATGTGTGCTGCAGCTAAATGTGCACAGAGCAGGGAGCAGCGCACACTGAGCGCTGGCTCCTTGCTCTCCTAGTTACAGCACACATCGGGTTAATTGCCTGATGTGTGCTGCAGCTATCTGTGCACAGAGCAGGAGCCGGCAGCACAGGCAGTGAGAGCGGAGGAGGCTGGTATCAAAGGTAAATATCGGGTAACCAAGGACAGGGCTTCTTGGTTACCCGATGTTTACATTAGTTACCAGCCTCAGCAGAAGCTGGCTCCTGCTGCCTGCACATTAGTTGTTGCTGTCTCGCTGTCACACACAGCGATCTGTGCTTCACAGCGGGACAGCAACAACTAAAAAATGGCCCAGGACATTCAGCAACAACCAACGACCTCACAGCAGGGGCCAGGTTGTTGCTGGATGTCACACACAGCAACATCGCTAGCAACGTCACAAAAGTTGTTCGTTACCAGCGATGTTGCTAGCGATGTTGCTTAGTGTGACGGGGCCTTAAGACTGCTGCTTTCATACATTCGTTTTTTTTCCGTCAGGCACAATCCAGCGAAATGCGGATAAAACGGATCTGGTGCCACATCAGTTTTATTCCCCATTATCTTGTATTAGCGTCAGATTGTGCCGGATGGCCTTGCTTTGCATGCAACATCCGCCGGATCCGGCAAAATTTCTTCGTCCGGCTGCCGGAAAGGACGCAGCATGGAACATTTTTTGTCTCCGGCAAAAAAAACGGACTACGCCGGATTTGGCTCCGTCCAGCATGATGTATAATGGAAGCCTAAGGGCGCCGGATCAGTTATCATAAGGCATATGACGGAATCCAACGATGGATCCGTTTTTTTTAACTGAGCATGCTCAGTATCACAACGGATTTCTCAAAAAAACGGAAGGAACGCATGGAAAACACTGATGCGACGGATCTGTTTTTTTGGCTGGATCCGTCGCATCAGTTTTTTTTCACGGATAGTGCCTGATGGCAAAAAACGGATGTGTGAAAGCAGCCTTAAATGTATATTTGTAGCCTCAAAGATGTTTTGAAAAGCTGTTCTTGTTCACAGCATATGAGGTAATGAGCAAGAGATAGATATTTAACCTGTGTTCACAATTTGAAAAACGCCACATGCAGAAAAAAAAAAAAAAAGGCGTTCTCTAAATTAAATAACAGCTAAGACTGGAGGCTGTTGTCACGGTTCGGGGTTCTCCCGAGCCTCGCCTGCCCGGCCTCCATCCCCCTCTGTGGTAACGGCTGGCTCTTCTGCACAATGTGTCCGCTACTCCAGGCGCCTGTCTACAAGGCGTTAGGCATCCAGGGTCTCTGTGTCTTCTGCGGCTAAGTCCCTGAATTTCCCTACCGCGCATGCGCAGGTTCCTGCTGCCTCTCCTGGCTCTAAGTGCGGGAATCGTGCTACTGCGCATGACGTCAAAAGTGACTCAGCGGTCTCTGATTGTCCATCGCCATCTGGGGCCGGACCTAGGGGGTAGGGCTAAAGGGTGCTTTACACGTTGCGACATCGCTAGCGATGTCGTGCACGATAGCACCCGCCTCTGTCGTTCGTGCGACATTTAGTGACTGCTGCCGTAGCGAACATTATCGCTATGGCAGTGTCACACGCACAAACCTTTTCAGCGATGTCGGCGTCATAACGTCGTCACTGCTATGGGGAGATAAGGTACGCACACCAATGACTATGTAAGGGGAATACATGAAATAGCAGAAACTGCTGTGTGAATACTGACTTGAAAAATCCAATAGCTATGTGCAAGAGTGAAAATGTGAAAAATGGAATCTGCATTACTGCCATGAATATATGAATCAAGAGAAATTTAGCTACTGAATTGATCAATGCAATAGAGCCCCAACACTACGCCAAAGTATTTCTCTACGTTGGGGTCCCTAGCTTGTGTGTGTCCTCTCATGCAGTTAAAAAACCTACCGTGTATGGGAAGCTGAGACCCAGGCTATTTATGCGTATGATATGGATTGGTAATAGGTGTGGTTGGGGAGGGTTCACAAACGAAAAAATACTAACAAATAGGAATAACGTTTGGAACACCATTCTAAGTCCAAACTGGGTGCAAAAACCTAAAAAACATCACCCAGTTCGGACTTAGAATAGTTTAACTGCATGAGAGGACACACACAAGCTAGGGACCCCAACGTAGAGAAATACTTTGGCGTAGTGTTGGGGCTCTATTGCATTGATCAATTCAGTAGCTAAATTTCTCTTGATTCATATGTTCATGGCAGTAATGCAGATTCCATTTTTCACATTTTCACTCTTACATATAGCTATTGGATTTTTCAAGTCAGTATTCACACAGCAGTTTCTGCTATTTCATGTATTCCCCTTACATAGTCACTGGTGTGCATACCTTATCTCCCCATAGTGATGTTTTTTTAGGTTTTTGCACCCAGTTCGGACTTAGAATGGTGTTCCAAACGTCGTCACTGCCGCGTCACTAAGCGGCCGCCCAATAGCAGAAGAGGGGCGGAGATGAGCGGCCGAAACATGCCACCCACCTCCTTCCTTCCTCATTGCCGGTGGACGCAGGTAAGGAGATGTTCCTCACTCCTGCGGTGTCACACACAGCGCTGTGTGATGCCGCAGGAAAGACAAACAACCTCGCTACGTATGAGACAACGATTTTTGGTAAATGAACGACGTGTCACAGACCAACGATTTTTGCCTCTTTTGCGATCGTTTAAGGTCGCTCCTAGCTGTCACACACTGCGATGTCGCTAACAACGCTGGATGTGTGTCACAAACACCGTAACCCCGACGATATATCGTTAGCGATGTCGCGTGTAAATGGCCCTTTAGTCTTTGTCAGCCCGCTTCTCCTCTACCGATCCAGTCCTTCAGTGCAGCTCAGTGGAGGTAACTGAGCTGTATCTCCAGTCCAGGAGTGCCCCGTTCATGCACGGACAGTCACCTGCAGGGTCCTCTCTGTGCAGTTAACAAGAGAGGTCCTGTTTGCCGGCGTGTGTGACGTTGACACCGCCTTGTGTTCTCTGCAGCTGAGTCTTCCATCCATTTTCCCATCTGTAGCCTTACCACCTGCTCAGTGGACCTTGGGAGATGTTACAGCTTTTACTATGCTCAGCTCTGTCCTCCTGTGTAACAGCTGTGCTGTTGACCCTGATGGGACCTGATTTTTTGAGCGCCCATAGATGTGAATAGGCGAATGTCATGTGACATACAGAGTAGTGCATGCCGCAGTTCTTTTTCCACAAGGACGGCCACCTGTCCAGTCCTATCGATCACACTGGTCAGGATTTGATTTTACAGACTGCACTCAGACCACAAATCGTTGTGAACTTGGCCCAAGCTATAAAGCAAATAAATTCTATAGTTCATGCGTTTGGAAACATGAGCGTCCAAAATCAGGTGCGGGCATACCATGGGAGCCAGCTGTGGCCGGGGAAACACGGCACTGGGCATACCATGGGAGCCAGCTGTGGCCGGGGACACACGGCACTGGGCATACCATGGGAGCCAGCTGTGGCCGGGGACACACGGCACTGGGCATACCATGGGAGCCAGCTGTGGCCGGGGACACACGGCACTGGGCATACCATGGGAGCCAGCTGTGGCCGGGGACACACGGCACTGGGCATACCATGGGAGCCAGCTGTGGCCGGGGACACACGGCACTGGGCATACCATGGGAGCCAGCTGTGGCCGGGGACACACGGCACTGGGCATACCATGGGAGCCAGCTGTGGCCGGGGACACACGGCACTGGGCATACCATGGGAGCCAGCTGTGGCCGGGGACACACGGCACTGGGCATACCATGGGAGCCAGCTGTGGCCGGGGACACACGGCACTGGGCATACCATGGGAGCCAGCTGTGGCCGGGGACACACGGCACTGGGCATACCATGGGAGCCAGCTGTGGCCGGGGACACACGGCACTGGGCATACCATGGGAGCCAGCTGTGGCCGGGGACACACGGCACTGGGCATACCATGGGAGCCAGCTGTGGCCGGGGACACACGGCACTGGGCATACCATGGGAGCCAGCTGTGGCCGGGGACACACGGCACTGGGCATACCATGGGAGCCAGCTGTGGCCGGGGACACACGGCACTGGGCATACCATGGGAGCCAGCTGTGGCCGGGGACACACGGCACTGGGCATACCATGGGAGCCAGCTGTGGCCGGGGAAACACGGCACTGGGCATACCATGGGAGCCAGCTGTGGCCGGGGAAACACGGCACTGGGCATACCATGGGAGCCAGCTGTGGCCGGGGACACACGGCACTGGGCATACCATGGGAGCCAGCTGTGGCCGTGGACACACGGCACTGGGCATACCATGGGAGCCAGCTGTGGCCGGGGAAACACGGCACTGGGCATACCATGGGAGCCAGCTGTGGCCGGGGAAACACGGCACTGGGCATACCATGGGAGCCAGCTGTGGCCGGGGACACACGGCACTGGGCATACCATGGGAGCCAGCTGTGACCGGGGAAACACGGCACTGGGCATACCATGGGAGCCAGCTGTGGCCGGGACACACGGCACTGGGCATACCATGGGAGCCAGCTGTGGCCGGGGACACACGGCACTGGGCATACCATGGGAGCCAGCTGTGGCCGGGGAAACACGGCACTGGACATACCATGGGAGCCAGCTGTGGCCGGGGACACACGGCACTGGGCATACCATGGGAGCCAGCTGTGGCCGGGGACACACGGCACTGGGCATACCATGGGAGCCAGCTGTGGCCGGGGACACACGGCACTGGGCATACCATGGGAGCCAGCTGTGGCCGGGGACACACGGCACTGGGCATACCATGGGAGCCAGCTGTGGCCGGGGACACACGGCACTGGGCATACCATGGGAGCCAGCTGTGGCCGGGGAAACACGGCACTGGGCATACCATGGGAGCCAGCTGTGGCCGGGGAAACACGGCACTGGGCATACCATGGGAGCCAGCTGTGGCCGGGGACACACGGCACTGGGCATACCATGGGAGCCAGCTGTGGCCGGGGACACACGGCACTGGGCATACCATGGGAGCCAGCTGTGGCCGGGGAAACACGGCACTGGGCATACCATGGGAGCCAGCTGTGGCCGGGACACACGGCACTGGGCATACCATGGGAGCCAGCTGTGGCCGGGGAAACACGGCACTGGGCATACCATGGGAACCAGCTGTGGCCGGGACACACGGCACTGGGCATACAGAGGGGCTACTGGACTACCAGGAGCCCCCTAACCCAGTGTGACCAGCCGGAATCTGGCACATGGACGCCGCAGCACAGATGAGCCGCCCGTCCGCTCCAACAATGCCACCCTCGCCAGCTCCTCACCCCGACCAGCTCTTTCTCCTCCAGCTGCTTCCTCTTCCGCGCTATCTCAGCCCTCAGAATGTCCATGTCACCGGCTCAGCCTCACACCGTACAGCGGAAGCTCCATCCACACTCTACTTCCTGTTTACAGCGGAAGAGGCGGCGCTTCTCGCCACACGCCTCTTGCAAGGTGGAGACCTGCTGGGTCTTAGTGCTGCCCGATCGTGCTGCGAACGCCGATGTGTTTGAATGCGCATGCTCTGTGTGTGGCTCAGGACTGCGAGCTGCGCCGTGTGACAAGTCGCATCATGTATGCATTCGGAACACATAGGCAGTGTGTGAACAGTGATTCTTAAAGGGTTTGTCCACCTGTGAACGATCTTTTTCAGCAATCCTCTATCATGCAGGCCACCACTATAACTATTGATTGGCTGTAGCGGCTGATGGGACCAAGGGAAAAGATTAACATTAGTTCAGATCTAATCCTATCCTACAGAAATACAATAATAGGGAACTGGCAGAATTTAGCATTAACAAGGTAAGGGCAGTGTCATGCAGATGTCTGACAGCCTGAGGCTAGGAGCAGAGCCGCTCATCAGTGTACACAGCATGCTTCACTATTGGTCTCTATGTGGGTGAGATGTGTGCGATGCACACGCTGTCCGCATTCCCCTGGATCACATCACCATAGGTATATGACTTGCAGACATGGTTAGGGTATGTTCACACATCAGGTTTTTGCTGTGCGGCACAATCCGGCGCTTTTCTGAAAAACCGGATGCGGCAACAGTTGTCGCCGCATCCGTTTTTTCCCACATAGACTTGCATTAGCGCCGGATTGTGCAGCATGGCCTTGCGTTGCGTCCGTTTTTTGCCGTATGCGGCATATTTAGCCGGTGCGGCGGCCGGATAAAACGTTGCATGTTGCGTTTTTTGCTGCGGCGAAAAAAACGCATCGTGCCAGATCCGGCGCAATGCGGCGCCATTTACAATGCAAGCCTATGGCCGCCGGATGCGTTTTTTTGAACTGCGCATGCTCAGTATCAAACCAAATCCGGCAAAAAACGGACGGGCTGCATGGAAAAACTTATGCAACGCATCCGTTGCATAGGTTTTTGAGCCGGATTCGGCCAGACAGAAAAAAACTGATGTGTGAACTTAGCCTTACATCCCAACTAGTCTCATCCGGCTTCTTTCCATAATAGAAGTGCAGGAATCATGTCAGCCCATGACTACAAATATGCAACTAATATGAGTCCAGCTTCACGGGTGCAGTCTTCTTTATTTGGTGGAAAATTCAAATCTCATTAAGGCCATCATATGCGCACGTTGTGTTTTTCTTTATCGTTCCTATGGGAGACCCAGACAATGGGTGTATAGCTTCTGCCTCCGGAGGACACACAAAGTACTACACTCAAAAGTGTAGCTCCTCCCTCTGAGCCTATACACCCCCTGGAGAACCAGATCTAGCCAGTTTATCGCTTTGTGTTCAGGAGGCATACATCCACACATGCATTCTCATCTGATTTTTCATTTTTGGAAAGAGTTTGAAGAAAAGCGGGTCCAAGCCTGGACCCCCGGCATGTCCCTTCTCACCCCACTGTGTCGGCGGTGCTGTTAAGGTTGATTCCAAGGCTGGAGCCTTACATGCCATGCTCCTTCACCATCCCTCCTGGGCTCTGGCTTGAAGTGGGAGCCAGCACGGTTCTCCATGCCTGGCAGGAGACCGGTCTCCATCCGCAGCCCTTCAGGATCCTGCTGGACCGGAGCACTCATCCCCAGGGACTTGGAACCCTGCGTCTCAGCAAGCTAAGTACCTGAGACGTTTATATATTGGGGGTCCCTGTACTTTATTGTTGTGGGAGAGTGTGCTGAGTGATTTTTATGACATTTCCGGCGGGTTCTCTGGCTGTCTCCTGAGAACCGCGCCGAGGGTGCCTGCGCGCCGGCCGCACCGCTCAAATTTAGGCCCCGGCTTCGCCGGAGGCCTACTTTCGGTTTCACTCCCCTCGCATGTCATTCATGCAGAGGGACAGCGCGGCTCTGCCCAGCGGCCGTTCTGCATAGGGGAGAGACACTCCTCACTGAGTACATGTCTCCTCCCCTGTAAGTCTCTATGGTCCTCCAGATCCCGCTCCCAGAGTAAGCCCCGCCCCCTCTCTTCGCTCCGGCGGCCATTTTCTCAGCGTTTTTCCCTGCGATCAGCACTGGTCTGCAGCATCCCTGCTGAGGTGCTTGGGGGTCCGGGCTTCGGGATCTGGAGGGCACACAACACCGCTCCAGCGGTCTGGTAAGCCACAACCTCTGGTTGTGGACCTCTGTATATACTCTCTGGGGGTCACTCTGGCAGAGCCCCCACTTCAGCAGCATGTCTCACACGAGGAGCAAGGCTCCAAAGCTATATTCAGTATGCACTGCATGTAAGCTCGTGCTGCATGAACCGAGCACATATCCACATTGTGATGCCTGGTCTAACCTGACAATGCCTCAGCCTGGAATCGCACCCACAGTGGTCTCTCCGGCTGCTCCGGCTCCTGTGGCTGAACCCCCGGCTTGGGTAGAATCCTTATCTAGGTCTATCTCCCAATCTTTTGCCGACTCCATGGGACAGCTGTCCAGGACTTTGCTGAACATGCATCAGCCCCCTTCACATGGTGCCTCTGCTGCTAGGGCTCTCTCAGGAACGGAGCTCACAGAGGATTCATGATCTGGTCCCAGACCCCGTCCTCCTAAGAGGAGACGTAGGGCTCACTCTCCTTCCTCGTCCCGCGGCTCTGTCTCAGAAGCTGACTCGCAGGACGAGGAGGATGCCTTTACAGGGGGCTCGGAGGCTAACTCCATGTGCCCCATTGATCTGTCCGAAAGTGACTCAGATGTTAGTGATTTGATTGCGTCCATTAATTCTGTACTGGATCTCAATCCGCCAGTATCAGAGGAACAACCCTCTCTAGCAGAAAAGCACCAGTTTACCTCGCCTAAGAGGACAAAGAGTGTGTTCTTTAACCACTCCAGTTTTCAGGCCGCTGTGACCAAGCCTAGGGCCTGTCCTGACAAACGCTTCCCAAAGCGTGGTTCTGATGACCGTTTTCCCTTTTCACCTGAGGTGGTCAAGGAGTGGGCTCATTCACCAAAGGTAGACCCCCCGGTGTCTAGACTCTCAGCCCGGACCATTGTATCAGTGGCTGATGGCACCTCTCTTAAGGATTCCACTGACCGTCAGGTTGACCTTCTGGCCAAATCTGTATTTGAGGCGGCAGGGGCCTCGTTCTCCCCGACTTTTGCAGCAGTGTGGGCTCTCAAAGCCATCTCTGCTTCTCTAGAGGAGATGCATTCCCTCGCCAGGGAATCTGTGCCCGAAATGGTTACCTTAACTTCCCAAGCTTCAGCTTTTTCATCCTATGCCATGTCTGCCATGCTGGAGGCTTCTCACCGCACTGCGGTGGCTTCGGCTAATTCCCTCGCTATCCGTAGGATCTTGTGGCTTCGAGAGTGGAAGGCAGATGCTTCTTCAAAGAAGTACCTTGCTGGACTCCCTTTTGCTGGGTCCCGGCTGTTCGGTGAACAGCTGGATGAAATTATTAAGGAAGCTACTGGCGGGAAGAGTACTTCCATGCCACAAACCAAAACCAGGAAACCTGTCCAGGGTAGGAATCAGTCGAGGTTTCGTTCCTTTCGTTCCTCCAACTGGTCGTCCTCTAAGCCCTCGGCCTCGTCCACTAACTCAGCCAATGACCAAAAGTCCAACTGGCGCACAAAAGCACGTCCACAGCAGACCGCAGGAGCTGCTGTTACTAAGGCAGCCTCCTCTTCACTATCTGTCCGCGCCACCAACGTCCTTAGTCGGTGGCAGGCTCTCCCACTTTGGCGACGCGTGGTTTCAACACGTCTCCGATCAGTGGGTGCGGGATATCATCTCCCACGGCTACAGGATAGAATTCTCTTCCAGCCCGCCAAACAGATTTTTTCTGTCAACTCCCCCCTGCTCCAAGGCCGCCGCCTTCTCTCAGGCCGTGGCATCCTTGCAGGCCAACGGGGTAATTGTACCGGCTCCCGCCCAGGAACGGTTCAGAGGTTTCTACTCAAATCTCTTCCTAGTCCCCAAAAAGGACGGTTCCTTCCGGCTCATCCTGGATCTCAAGCTTCTCAACAAGCATGTTCAGGTGCAGCATTTTCGCATGGAGTCTCTGCGGTCAGTCATTGCCTCAATGACCCAAGGGGATTTCCTGGCATTCATCGACATCAGAGATGCCTATCTGCATGTGCCAATTGCAGTTTCACACCAGCGTTGGCTACGTTTTGCAATCGGAGAGGAACATTTCCAATTCGTGGCTCTTCCCTTCGGGTTAGCCACGGCCCCTCGGGTATTCACCAAGGTCATGGCAGCAGTGGTTGCGGTTCTGTACCTCCAGGGGTTGGCAGTGATTCCTTACCTGGACGACCTTCTAGTCAAGGCTTCATCCAGCGCAGACTGTCAGCGGAGTGTCTTGCTCACTCTCGCCACTCTAGCCCAATTCGGGTGGCTTGTCAATCTACCCAAATCCACTCTGACTCCGACCCAGAGGCTCACGTACCTAGGGATGCAGTTCGAGACTCTGCCGGCACTTGTGAAGTTGCCCTTAATCAAACAGCAGTCCCTCCAATTGGCGGTGCGCTCTCTGCTGAGGCCCCGCCGTTATTCCATCAGGCACCTGATGCAGGTGCTGGGTCAGATGGTGGCGTCAATGGAGGCTGTTCCCTTTGCCCAGTTCCATCTGCGTCCACTGCAGCTGGACATTCTCCGCTGTTGGGACAAACGGCCTTCCTCCTTGCACAGGTTAGTGGCTCTGTCGCCACAGACCAGGAGCTCTCTTCAGTGGTGGCTTCGGCCCCTCTCTCTGTCTCAGGGACGCTCCTTCCTGGCCCCGTCCTGGGTGATCCTCACCACGGATGCCAGTCTATCCGGCTGGGGAGCGGTATATCTCCACCACCGAGCTCAGGGCACTTGGACTCCGTCCGAGTCAGTCCTCTCGATCAATGTGCTGGAAACCAGAGCCGTACTTCTGGCTCTCCTAGCTTTTCACCACCTATTGGCGGGCAAGCACATCCGAGTCCAGTCAGACAACGCGACAGCGGTTGCCTACATCAATCACCAAGGTGGGACACGCAGCCGCCTGGCAATGTTGGAGGTACAACGCATCCTTCAATGGGCGGAGGACTCCAAGTCCACCATATCCGCAGTCCACATCTCAGGCGTGGAAAACTGGGAGGCAGATTATCTCAGCCGTCAAACCGTGGACAGTGGCGAGTGGTCCCTGCATCCGGCAGTGTTTCAGTCAATCTGCCGCAAGTGGGGCACTCCGGACGTGGACCTAATGGCATCCCGTCACAACAACAAGGTTCCGGTTTACGTGGCTCGCTCCCACGATCCTCAGGCATTCGCCGCGGACGCTCTGGTTCAAGACTGGTCCCAGTTTCGTCTGTCCTACGTGTTTCCCCCTCTAGCTCTCTTGCCCAGAGTTCTGCGCAAGATCAGAATGGAGGGCCGTCGAGTCATCCTCATTGCTCCGGACTGGCCCAGGCGAGCTTGGTACCCAGACCTGCTCCATCTGTCCATAGAGGTGCCGTGGCATCTTCCGGACCGTCCAGACCTTCTCTCACAAGGTCCGTTTTTCCGCCAGAATTCTGCGGCTCTCAGATTGACGGCGTGGCTCTTGAGTCCTGGATCTTGACGGCTTCTGGTATCCCCCCTGAAGTCATCTCCACTATGACTCGGGCCCGTAAGTCTTCCTCTGCCAAGATCTATCACAGGACTTGGAAAATTTTCCTGTCCTGGTGCCGCTCTTCCGGCCATCCTCCTTGGCCTTTTTCCTTGCCGACCCTTCTGTCCTTTCTACAGTCCGGTCTGCAGTTGGGACTGTCCCTCATCTCTCTCAAGGGACAGGTCTCGGCTGTGTCAGTACTGTTCCAGCGGCGTATCGCCCGGCTGGCTCAGGTCCGCACCTTCATGCAAGGCGCCTCTCACATTATTCCGCCTTACCGGCGGCCCTTGGATCCCTGGGACCTCAATTTGGTTCTCACGGTTTTGCAGAAACCCCCCTTTGAGCCTCTTAGGGAGGTTTCTTTGTTTCGTCTTTCACAGAAAGTAGTCTTTCTAGTGGCCATAACTTCTCTCAGGAGAGTCTCTGATTTGGCTGCGCTCTCTTCGGAGTCACCTTTTTTGGTTTTTCATCAAGACAAAGTGGTTCTCCGTCCGACTCCAGACTTTCTTCCTAAGGTGGTCTCTCCTTTCCACCTTAACCAGGACATTACCCTACCTTCCTTTTGTCCGGCTCCTGTTCATCGCTTTGAAAAAGCGTTGCATACTCTGGATCTGGTGCGTGCTCTCCGGATCTATGTGTCTCGCACCGCTGTTCTTAGGCGGTGCACCTCTCTTTTTGTGCTAACCACAGGTCGGCGTAAGGGCCTCTCTGCTTCTAAGCCGACCTTAGCCCGTTGGATTAGGTCGACCATTTTGGATGCCTACCAGAGTACTCAGGTGCCTCCCCCGCCGGGGATCAAAGCACACTCGACCAGAGCTGTCGGTGCCTCTTGGGCTTTCAGGTACCAGGCTACGGCTCAGCAAGTCTGTCATGCTGCCACTTGGACTAGCCTGCATACCTTTTCAAAGCACTACCAAGTGCATGCTCATGCTTCGACAGATGCGAGCTTGGGCAGACGCATCCTTCAGGCGGCTGTCGCCCATTTGTGAAGTTAGGCTCCGCCTACTTCTTAGTTTTTCTGTTTATTCCCACCCATGGACTGCTTTGAGACGTCCCATTGTCTGGGTCTCCCATAGGAACGATAAAGAAAAAGAGAATTTTCTTTACTTACCGTAAATTCTTTTTCTTATAGTTCCGTAATGGGAGACCCAGCACCCTCCCTGTTGCCTGTTGGCAATTTTCTTGTTCCGCGTGTTATCACCGGCTGTTGTCGTGAACAGAGTCTCCGGTTGTTCCGGTTCTTGCTCTGTTTTTACTTGTGGGTGGCTATTCTCCTTCAGCTTTTGCACTAAACTGGCTAGATCTGGTTCTCCAGGGGGTGTATAGGCTCAGAGGGAGGAGCTACACTTTTGAGTGTAGTACTTTGTGTGTCCTCCGGAGGCAGAAGCTATACACCCATTGTCTGGGTCTCCCATTACGGAACTATAAGAAAAAGAATTTACGGTAAGTAAACAAAATTCTCTTTTTTCATGCGTTTCCGCAGAGTTTTGAACTGCAGCGTTTTAATGCAAAAATGCATGCGTTTTGATTTCCAGGCAAAGTCTATGGGAAATATGGCTTTCTTGTGCGCACTATGCATAAAAAAAACCTGCGTTTTTGGTGTCAAAAATTTGTCAAAATCTCTGCGTTTGAAGAAGCAACAAGTCAATTGTTTTTGCCATTTTGGCAGCGTTTTCCTAACATTAAAGTCAATGAGAATTATCAAAACACATCCTGAAAGAAAATTCTAGCATTTTTCATGATTTATGATGCAAAACGCATGCTTTTTTGTCAAAATCAAAGCATGCGTTTTTGGCATGATAGTGAGGTCATGACGTTTCCTTTTGCCCTCACAACCAGCCCGACTATAAAAAAAGAGTCCAACAATAAAATTATATTTTATTAATAAATATGAAATCTCAATAATCTTTTTCTTAAAATTAACATTTTTGTGTATGATTTATAGCAGGTTTTTTTAGTTTTTTTTTCTAAGGTTTGAATGGGCAAACTTTATTTAGTAGTGTCTTTGTATTGAAAACGCATCTCATTTTAAGCACTGAAAATGCATGTAAAACGCGACAAAAACGCACAAATAACGCATGCGTATTTCCTGCGTTTTTGTGGCCAAAACCAAGTTTGACAATGACAAATTCTGCCAGAGGATGCATTCATTTCTGTAAGGTACTGGACGCAACGTGCACACACAGCCTTAGGCTATGTGCCCATATTGAGTATTTGCATGCAGTTACGCTGCGTATTGCACCGCAGCGTAACTGCATGCATCCTGCATCCCCTGCACAATCTATGAAGATTGTGCATAATCCATGCGCACGTTGCGTTTTAGAACGCAGCGTTTCGGCTGCTGTCAAGACGCTGCGTTCTAAAAAGCAACATGTCACTTTTGTGCGTTTTGGTTGCAATGTCGGTCTCTCTCTCTGTCTCTCTCTCACTGTCGGTCTCTCTGTCTGTCGGTCTCTCTGTCTCCCTGTCGGTCGGTCTCTCTCTCTCTGTCAGTATATCCCTCTCCCCCCTCTTTCATACTCACCGATCACTGATCGAACACCGGCTTGGCGCTGCATGGCTATCACACTGCGGCGGCTTCTCCTGCTTTTGAAAATGCCAGCCGCTCATTATTCAATCTGGTATTCCCTGCTTTCCCCGCCCATCGGCGCCTATGATTGGTTGCAGTCAGACGCGCCCCCATTAGTCCAGTCAAAATACGAAAAAAAAACCTTTACCCTGAACAAATTCCAAGAAAGCGTTTTATTGTTTTTTTTGGTAGTATTACATGTAGGGAAAAACATACTAAAAGTTTACCAAGATAGGGTTACCATAAAGGGTCCAAATGTGACGTCAAAGAATATGGCCGCCAAAGTTGTAAAATGTTAAAGCAAGTTGCAGACAAAGTACTTTGCGACCATCCCGGTTTTGCAGACCTGTTGCAAGAACATGAGCAGTTGTATACTCGGACACTGACAGGGGAGAGTGACTTGAATTCGGTCATCACTTCTACCTGCCTTAGTGAAATTGTCCACCTCTTATCCACCAAAAGAAACGGATTATCTGCTCACTCTCGCACCAGTAAACTATGGCTGAATTACCAAAAGATGGTAGGAATTGCAAGGGAGCTTATCGAGGCCGATCGTACAGGATCCTGGCTGATGCACCTTCATGCTGTAGCCGAATGTTTGCCCATTCTTGCAGCTGCTGTGCATGGGAACTATGTGAAGGCCGCCTACCTTTACCTCCAGTCTATGACCACTCTGGAAGATGATATGCCATCAGTCTTCCATAGATTTATGAATGGCTTTCATGTTGTAAGGCGTACTGATCAGTACTGGGCAGGCCTGGGTTGCGACCTAGTCATCGAGCAAGCTCTGATGCGCTCCCTAAAAACTGCAGGAGGACTCACCAGAAAAAGTGGAATGTCCGAACATCAGAGGGCCTTGTGGACTCTGTCTGTGCCAGTGTCCTCTTCCTACAGTGAGGCAATGCAGGGTTTCACTCACCAGAGCTTTGTCACCAGTGAACAACACAAGGAGGCAAAAACGTCAAGCACGAGAAGAGATCGTGAAGACCTGCAGAAAATTGCAGATAAACTCGAGACCTTTTCACCTTTCTCTGATGAAATGTCTCTTCGCAACATTATGACCGGTGTCAATGCAAATAAGGATGTGAATGTCCATAACCTGTTCACCATTGGCAGAGAAATAGTGGCAACAATGGAGGGTCAATCACTGTTTTCAGTTAAGTACAAGCGGTCAATGAAAGCCAAGACCCTGGCACGGATGTACCAGAAGTGGAACATTATGTTCTTGACGGAGGTTCTCTTCTCCATCGACTGAAGTGGTCAGAAGGAAAGACATATTGTTCAATCGCTGAAGACTATGCATCTTTCACAGTAAAGCACTACGGTAAGGCTACGATAGTATTTGATGGTTACATTGGAGGACCAAATACTAAGGACATTACCCATCAGCGACGGCGCAAAAATCGAACAAGTAACAAAGTGAACATTGCTGAAGGAACGAAATTTGTCGGGAAAAAGGAGGACTTCCTTTCGAATGTGAAGAACAAACAGTCTCTTATCAATCTCATTTCACAGCGCATGAATTACAGAGGTTGCCACGTAATACAATCAGAGGGGGATGCAGATGTGGAGATTGTTAAGGCAGCAGTGTCAATGTCATCCAACAAAAGTACTAGTCTCATTGGCGAAGATACAGATCTTTTGGTGTTGTTACTCCATCACGCGTCAACCAACGATGGCAACAAGCTTTATTTCTACTCGGATAAAGGGAGTTTAAAGATAAAGATAAAGTTGGTTCAGCCAAAATCTTTGTTACACCTGAACGACTGCCACCGACCTTCTCTGCAACGAAGTATCATGCCCTTCGGCGTTACCTCCAAGTGATGCTTTGGATGGACAATGGTGAGGCCATGGATACTACTGAATGGGGATGGGAATTGCAGAACAACAGTCTAGTTCCAGTGATGATGGATACTTCACCCGCGCCAGAAACACTTCTGAAAATAATTCCCTGCAATTGTTCTCGTGGTTGTAGTACACTTCGGTGCACTTGCAAAAGACACGGACTTACCTGTTCACGGGTATGCGGTCCATGTCAAGAAGGGCATTGTGACAATATGAGTGAGGAAGCAGTGTCTGATGATGAAAATAGTGACTATTGACCTGACACGGTTATTCGGTGCTGAAGTAGGTCTGAAAATGCACTGTGTATTAATTCTATAATTTCTAGAAATGTAAAAATAAATGTAAAAATTAGAAATTGTTATATGAAAATATATAGTATAAAAAATGCAAACTCTTCTGTAACCTACAGCTACAGCTTTGAAATAGGGAAATATTCGTTATTTTTAGTGCGATGGCTGTCATCGTCTTATGACATCATAGGACCTTTGTGGTAATCAATTTTTGGAAAACTTTTAATATGTTGTTCCCCACATATAATAGTAATAAAGAAAATCATAAAATGCTTTCTTGGAATTTGTTCCGGGTCAAACCGGATTTTGACTGGACTACATGCTGAGTGACAGCTGCCTCAATGCAACCAATCACAGCCGCCGGTGGGCGGGTCTATATAGTGCAGTAAAATAAATAATTAAATAAAAATGACGTGCGGTCCCCCCAAATTTTGATACCTGCCAAGATAAAGCCACACGGCTGAAGGCTGGTATTCTCAGGATGGGGAGCCCCACGTTATGGGGAGCCCCCCCAGCCTAAAAATATCAGCCAGCCGCCACCCAGAATTGCCGCATCAATTAGATTAGTCCCGGGTCCTGGTGCGGTGGCAATCTGGGTAATAAGGAGTTAATGGCAGCCCATAGTTGCCACTAAGTCCTACGTTAATCATTGCAGGCGTCTATGAGACACCCCCAATGATTAACCTGTAAGTGAATGTAAATAAACACATACACCCAAAAAAATTCTTTATTTTAAATAAAAGACAAAAAAACACCCTCTTTCACCACTTTATTAAAATCCCCAAACACCCCTCCAGGTCCGGCGTAATCCTCACGAGGTCCTACGACACATCTAGCTCTGCTACATGAAGCTGACAGGAGCGGCAGTAGAACACCGCCGCGCCTGTCAGCTCCACGCAGCAAATGAAGTGAGTCGCACTGTCAGCGGAGATGTCACTCAGGTAACCCGCGGCCACAGGTCTCGGGTGGAGGACTCGAGTTGGCCGCGGGTAACCTGAGTGACGACACCAGTAATCGCGCGGCTCACTGCAGTCACTCGGGATTTGCAGTCTCCGGTGAGTCCTTCACCTGTGATCGCAAATCAAGTCACGGCACACGCACAGAGCCGAGCGATCACAATGAAGTCGGGTGAAGTTCATTCTGATCGCGCGACAGTGTCTCGCCAGCCATGCTCTTTTTGACAGTGCGATCCCACTCGGCTCTGCTGCATGTCTATGGGGATGCAGCAGAGCCGAGTGGGACCGCACTGTCAAAAATATGTGTTCTGGAAGCATCCAGAACGCATGAATTCAGCAGGAATTCTGCAGTTACAATGCATCTCAGAACGCAGCTTTTCGGCTGCGTTCTGAGACGCACATGCAGTGACTTACACGAATAGAATGCAACGTGGGCACATAGCCTAAAACTATTGCTAAACTGTAGATGCGTCCTTCAATGTGTTTCATGTGTGAAAGCAGGCATAGTCATGATCATGTTTGACACGTGAAAGGTGTTGAAGGACGCCTCTAGTATTTTACCAATAGTGTTAGTGTTATTTCAATTTTCTACCAAATAAAGAAGACTGCACCCGTGAAGCTGGACTCTCCACTCTCTCATACTACACGATTTGGCAGAAACTTTCCCTTGCTCCAGACTGTAGCTTTAGAAATCTTGCAGTGAGCTGGACTTTCTGTGTGCCCACATAGCCTAAAGGCCACTTTACATGCTGCGATATCGGTACCGATATCGCTAGCGTGGGTAACCGCCCCCATCGGTTGTGCGACACGGGCAAATCGCTGCCCGTGGTGCACAACATCGCCCGGACCCGTCACACATACTTACCTGCTCTACGATGTCGCTGTGACCGGCGAACCGCCTCCTTTCTAAGGGGGCGGTCCGTGCGGCGTCACAGCGACGTCACTAAACGGCCGCACAATCAAAGCGGAGGGGCGGAGATGAGCGGGACGTAACATCCCGCCCACCTCCTTCCTTCCGCATTGCGGGCGGCGGCAGGTAAGGTGAGGTTCCTCGTCCTGCGGCGTCAGACATAGTGATGTGTGCTGTCGCAGGAGCGACGAACTACATCGTACACGCTGCAGCAGCGATATTTGAGAAGGGACCCCCATGTCACCGATGAGCGATTTTGAACGTTTTTGCGACGATTCAAAATCACTCATAGGTGTCACACACAACGACATCGCTAATGCGGCCGGATGTGCGTCACAAATTCCGTGACCCCAACGACATCGCATCAGCGATGTCGTGGCGTGTAAAGCGGCCTTCAGGGCGCTTTTCCATCTGCGATTACATAATCTCTGCGATACTCACCCAGTAACGTGGGGTGAGTGTCATGCGTATGATGTGCGTTTTTTTTCTGACCTAGCATCCGTACGACATGTGAGTGTCATGCGAGTGCCATGTGAGTATTATGCAAGTCTGTAGATTTTTAACACCAAGGATCTGTATGACATGCGTATGCAATCTGTATGACTAGTTTATGCCATCTGTATGACATGCATATGCCATCTGTATGACATGCGTATGCCATCCGTAGTGCGATTTTTTTCATGCTCCCATAGGCTTGCATGGGGGTGCGAGAGCTGAGACTCGGTACAAAACGCAGCATGCTGTGATTGCACTGAGAGCACGATTCGTGTGGAGAAAAAACAGGACAGAGGAAACTGTCTCATTGATTAAGACTGGTGCGAGTACAATCGAATTTTTTATCAGATTACACACGCACATGAAAATCGCAAATTGAAAAGAGCCCTTAGGGCTCATGTCCACTTGCGATTAAAAATTGTCTGCGATACTCGCCCAGAAAAGTAAGTCGAGTATCCTGCGTATGGTCTGCGTTTTTTTTTCTTACCTAGCATCTGTATGCAATGCAAGTGTCATGCGAGTGCTGTGCGAGTACTATGCGAGTGTGTAGATTTTTGTCATCAATCATCCGTGTGACATACGTATGACATCCGTATTACATGCGTATGCCATCCGTATTGCGATATTTTTCTCGCACCCATAGACTTGAATTAGCAAGTCTGGTGCGATCTATGCAGCCATACGCAGCATGCTGCGATTTGATCCTCAGCACAGTGAGAGATGAGGAAAAAATAGCAAAAGGACATTGCCCCAAAGATTAACACTGGTGAGAGTGCGATCCGATTTTTAATCGGATCGCACTCACACATGAAAATCGCAAGTGGATGAGAGCCCTTATAATGTAAATAATATACCTGTGGGCACGTGAGTGCCCACTCATGGAACACACAGGAAGCCCGCAATCTTGGCAGCACATGTTCCTTTTGCAGAGAGCGATGTGCTGCCGAGAATATTGAATGTTCAGCAGTTTAAAATAATTTCTCCTATTGAATGACCGTCTAGCTCATTATTTGCTTTTTGCCTGCCTTTTTACACTGCCCAATTACCAAGAAATGAGCATTCCCAGGAATACTTGGCCCCAATAATCATACAGTGTGAATGCACCCTTTTCTTCTTTTTGGAGAGATATACAAGTTTATATAATGGGAAAAAACATTACTGTGGAGTGAAATAAAGCCCTCCCCCATACACATTGACTAATGTTGACTTGACCCCCAGATATCAACAAGTTCAACCGACAGTAATGTGTATTTGAGTCCTAATCAATTGTCAGGGGAAATATCAACCCAACATATCTGCTTTCGCTCCTGCATACTCAATAAATCTTGCCAAATGATCGGTGGACAGCCATCTAATCTGTATATTGGCTTTAGGGTACGCTCACACGAGTGTATAAATCGGACGAGTACAATGCAAGAAAATCTCGCATTGCACTCGGACTAATATTAGTTAATGAGGCAGAGCAGTTGGGTCAGCTTCTTTGTCATCCAAATTCTGAATGAGAGAAAAGTCGCAACATGCTGCGATTGTCAGTGAGAGACATGTAACTAGCACCCGTACAAGTCTATGGTTGTGAGTGAAACATCGGACTGCACTCAGATGATATCCGAGTGCAGTGCGATAATCACATCAGTTGACAATGGAGGAGATAGAGAGATCAATCCCTCCCTCTCCTCTGCAGCGCCCGCCCTCTCCTCCGCAGCTGCAGGATCAGGTCACAGTCGCATGAGACTCAGCTCACAGTCGCATGAGACTCTGGCATTTCAGGTTAGGTCCCGGTAAACAGAGATTACCTTGCCATGGTGACCGGGCTCACATGAATTGGCCAATAAATATGCTAAATATCTCTTCTTTTTTTTTTTCAAATATTCCTATAGCAGTATTACAATACCAGAGTTCCCTTATTCATTGTTAGCTGTTTATGTTTTGATCCATGAAGGTGTCACGTGAAAGGATGGTTGTGCCTCTTGCTGCATCCTTCCAGAGGCTGTCGGTTACTCAGTTTACAGTTCCCGCTCTGGCTCATTAACCGATGCAGGTTGATTGTATCAGGATGCCCAAGCTATGACAAGAACATCGCTGAGCCATGGGTCTATGTTTCTTTTTTGAAGGAGCAGAACACTTCATCCATGCTTGTCCTGTGAGACCAAGACCCTCTTACTTTGGGCCAGTAGGAGGGACCACTCTCAACGAAAACAGTTTCTCATCTTTGTTGACCCTGTCTGTATCGCATGGAGGAATTGGGTTCTCTGACACACCCCACCTAGATTCCGCATCTGATGAAAACGTCATACAATAAGCTGTGGCGCATCGATACTAGGCTTTCATCTAACCCATTCAGAATCCCTTATTGATGTCATCTGATGATAGAGTACTCTTGTCCAAACCTGTGCACTTCATTTCTGAACCTGTGGAACTAAGAGTAGAAACTTTGCATTCGGAGAGAATCTCCTTCCTGGTGCTTCGAAACGTCTCTTGCTCATTTCTCCTGGGCCTTAGCTCCGTAGTCATGAGCCTTTTCTGGACTGGAAATCCGGAGAGGTGGTCTGTTGGAGGCAGAATTGCCACAAAAAGTGTCTGATTAGTGCTCATCCGTCCAGGACTTCTACGGTACCACCTAACCATCCAGTTCTGCTTCCTGCCTATCGGCCTACTGCTGTTGACTTTGAAAAGAGGAGCGAGAAATTCCAATGTGTTCCTGAATCCCCTTAGATCTCTACTCTGGAGACTAATTCTGTCTGCCATTCATGGGCCCGGAAAAAGCCTCCCAAGCAGCAGCCATCTGTCCTACCGTTTCCACCGGCCATTCCTACACCTATAAACTAATAATAATAATAATATAATAATAATTTTTATTTCTATAGCGCCAACATATTCCGCAGCGCTTTACAATTCAGGAGGATCATATACAAACAAGTAACAGTTATAGAAGATACAAAATTTAAAGGCAAAAAAAACAACCCTGCTCGTGAGAGCTTACTATCTACAATGAGATGGGGGGAGCGGCAAGGTACAAGTGCTTATTTACAGTTACAATCCAGCCATCTCAAGGATATGGGGGATAGATAATGGCTTCCTGAGCCAGAGCCTTGAGATGCATTTGGGTGCCATGGAGTTTGACGTGGGGTTATTTTCTGATAAGTTGTGGAGGGATTAGGTGAAATTAGTTTGGCTAGAGAGTGTGATACGCTGCCCTAAAAAGATGCATTTTTAGGGAGCGTCTGAAGCTGAGTAAGTTGTGATTTGTCCTAACTTCTTGGGGTAGCGCATTCCAGAGGTTTGGTGCAGCTCAGAAGAAGTCTTGGATTCAGGAGTGGGAGGTTCGAATTAGTGTGGATGTTAGTCGAAAGTCATTTGCAGAGCGTAGAGAACGGGTGGGGTGATAGACAGAGAGGAGGGTGGAGATGTAGGGGGGTGCTGCACTGTGGAGAGCTTTGTGGGTGAGAACAAGCAGTTTGAATTGGATCCTGTGATATATGGGCAGCCAGTGCAATGACTGTCAGAGAGCAGAGGCATCCGAGTAGCGGTTAGCCAGATAGGTGACCCTGGCTGCTGCATTAAGGATGGACTGTAGAGGAAAGAGTCTAGTTAGGGGAGACCATTTAATAGAGAGTTACAGTAGTCAAGGCGAGAGTGGATCAGGGCCACGGTGAGGGTTTTTGTCGTTTCCATTGTGAGAAAGGGGCGTATTCTAGAGATGTTCTTGAGGTGCAAGCGGCAGGAGCGGGCAACAGATTGTATGTGGGACGTGAAGGAGAACAGTGTCAAGTATAACACCCAGACAGCGGGCTTGCTGCCTAGGACTTATCGTTGTGCCACACACAGAGAGGGAGATGTCAGGTTTAGGAAGGTTGGGAGATGGAGGGAAAAGAAGAAGTTCAGTTTTGGAAAGGTTAAGTTTCAGATAGAGCAGAGGCATGATGTTGCAAACTGCAGTCAGGCAGTCACTTGTGTTCTGTAGTACAGCGGGGGTGAGCTCAGGGGATGAAGTGTTTAGCTGTGTGCCATCAGCATAAAGATGGTACTGAAAGCCAAATCTGCTGATGGTCATTCCAATTGGGGCAGTGTAGAGGGAGAAAAGAAAAGGGCCAAGGACTGAACCTTGAGGGACCACAACAGTGAGAGGAAGAGGAGAAGATGTGGAGCCAGCAAATGATACACTGAATGAGCGTCCAGGAAGATAGGAAGAGAACCAGGAAAGAACAGTGTCCTTTAGGCCGATAGAATGGAGTATAGAGAGAAGGAGATGGTGGTCAACAGTGTCGAAGGCGGCAGAAAGGTCAAGAAGAATAAGCAGAGAGTAGTCACCGTTACGTTTTGCTGTCAATAGGTCATTGGTCACTTTGACCAGGGCAGTTTCTGTTGAGTGTAAAGGGCGGAAGCAAGACTGTAAAGGATCTACAAACTCCGAGGACATCGTTCTGTAAAAGAAAGTTCTTTCAGGCCTGGTGAAGAGGATGCATAAGGCCCTGTGCACACTGGAAAACGGAATTTTCTTAAGAAAATTCCGCAGGGTCTGAAAGATTACCACACCCGCGGCAAAAAACCGCGGCAAACCGCACCCGAAAACCGCATGTGGTTTGCTGCGGTTTTACCGCAGTATTGTTCGCGGTATTGCCGCGGTTTTGCCGCGTGCGAGTTGGTACATGTGCTTTAATGCATTCAATGCAATAAAGCACATTGGGGGAAAAAAAAGAGAGCCTTTTCCTAGATAGCAGATAGATAAATAGATAGAAGAATAGATAGAGAGATAGCTAGATAGTTAGATAGAGGGATAGATAGAGGGATAGATAGACAGAGTCTCTGTGAGCACACGCTGCATTTCTCCCGAGCGGTAATGTGAGTTCACATTACCGGCCGTGGGAAATGACCGGTAATTACCTTTCTGCTGTCTCGCTGCGAGGCTGCATTCAGCAGTGTGTCACTCGCTTCTGGATGAAAGCATCGTGGATTACGCCGGAGCTGTGTGGTTTACGCCAGAGCTGTGTGTTTCGGGGGGGTTAATAAACGGGTGAACCAGAAGCTTTTTTGTGTTTTATTTAAAATAAAGGATTTTTCGGTGTGTGTTTTTTCACTTTAATTACGGGTTGATCATGTCAGCTGTCTCATAGACGCTGCCATGATCAAGTCTGGACTTAGTGGCGGCGATCCGCCGCCATTAACTCCTTATTACCTGGATCGCCACCGCATCACGGCATCTGGAAGAACTGGGGACACTCCGGTACTGTCACATAATGGATGCGACAGTCCCGGGGCAGCTGCGATTGATATTCTCGGCTGGGGGAGGGAGGAGGGGGACATTAACCCTGCCCCTCGCTCTCCCCAGCCTGAGAATACCGGGCCGCCGCTGTGTGTTTACCTCGGCTGGAAGGTAAAAATACGGCGGAGCCCACGTGGTTTTTTTTCTATATGTCCATTTGATTTGTATGTGTATTCTATATGTCTGTGTCTGTGTGTGAGTGTGATCTGTGTGTATTCTATGTGTCTGTGTCTGTGATGTGTGTGATCTGTGTGTGTTTACTCTGCTCCGCTTCTTCTTCCTGGCATAATGACATCACTTCCCTGCAAACCGCAGGCAGCGATGTACAGTACATTACCGCAGGTAAACTGCAAAATACCGGAGGGAATAACGCAGGAAAACGCAATGAACTGCACAGAATTTGCGGCCTGCGTTATTCCCTGCGGGATTTCACGATTACATGGCAATAGAGTGAAATCCCGCAGCTACCTGCGGAAAAGAAGTGACATGCAATTGTTTTTGCTGCGGGAATCATGCAGCTGTCAAATTCCGCATAGTGCGCACAGCATTTTTTTTCCATAGGTTTTGCTGGAGAATCACTGCAGAGATGTTATGAACATTTTCTGCAGCGAAACATGCAGCAAAACCGCAGGAAATCCGCGGGAAAAAACGGTAAGTTCGAACAGGGCCTAAAGGGGGAAAGTACAGTGGTACGGACGCCCCTGCACAGTCCTGCCTATTCCCTCCTGCAAGGACGCCACCTCACTCACCGCTGTGGCCAGACTGCGCACTCCCTTGCTTCCCCCACGGCTATTTACTTGCTCACCTCCTGTTTCTGAGGTCTATGTCTCTTAAAGGACCAGTACACTAAAACTCGGAAATGCCACTCAGCCTGTGGCGTTTAACGCATCCTCCTACTAGGGGAGGTGCCTGAGCAACATGGCCATTTAGGTAGTTTCTGTTTAGCTAGCTAGTTGTCAGGTGCCATTTATCCTGTGCCCAGTACCCGTACCTATCTCACTGTATCTGCCATACCCTCCATATAGTCTCCAGACTATACCTATCTATACATGAGTCTCTCTTTTACCTAGGGGTCAGCGGCTACAGTTCCCTTGTGCTCTAGCGGGTCCACTCCTGCTCACCCTCCCGTCAAGAGTAACAAAAGCTAAAATTAGGCAATTGTCCAAGTATTGGGTATTCACAATACCAAGAGGCCAAAGACAGTGACTAACACTGAGACAACTTTTGGAAAACCATGAGGGGCTGAGGAGGTGTTTAGTGGCAGAACCTTAAGTTAAAGATGGAGACGTCTGCCAATAATCTGGAGTGCAATATGCAGGTAGTGGTTGCAAACCAGTAAGTGGCAAGATGTGGAAATAGGCTGATAGAAGTAAAATAAGTGCCCTCCATTGGTCAACTTCTGCCAGTGGAAATCTTTTTTGTCATCTTTATTTGAGTCTTGAGAATTCTTTAAGGACCTTCTCTGTGAAGAACCAGTACTTCTGCCCTGGCCAAGATAAGAGCTATGCCTTTGAGGAGATGTTTAGGTACATTAAGGCTATGTGCACACGGTGCGTTTTTCTCGGCGTTTTTGCGCGTTTTTCGGGTGCGTTTTTGGCCTCAAAACTGCATGACTTTGCTTCCCCAGCAAAGTCTATGAGTTTTCATTTTTGCTGTCCCCACACAGCGTTTTTTTTCAGCTGCGTTTTTGTGGTGACCACAAAAACGCAGCATGTCAATTATTCCCGCGTTTTTCACTGCGCTTTTCATCCATTGAGTTCAATGGGATGTTGAAAGACGCAATGAGAAACGCAAATAGCTGCGTTTTGGTGCGTTTCTAAGACCAAAAACGCAGCTATAAGCGCAGGAGGTGGGTAGTAAAGTGACGTGTACAGGAAGAGGATTCCTTCTGTCAGTATAGACAGAAGCATGAATCCTCCCGGTACCGTCACCGCCGCGTCCATCTCCCGTCCTGTGCATGTATGCTGCCGTGCGGCGCCATGTACAGGCAGGAGGTGGAAGCGGCTGCGAAAACAAAAGTTAACAGTAGAATAAAAAAAAAAAAAGTTATACTCACCTGTCTGCAGGGTCCCGGTGCTATGCCCGCTCCCATCTCCTCTCACGGTATCGCCGCTCCCGCTCCGGCTGTGTGCAGTCTCCCCGGGGCAGGACCTTGCTTGCAGGACCTGGCGATGGATCACCTGATGCAGTCACCTGACGCATCAGCTGATCGAGTCTCGGGCTGACGCGGGCGCCTGGCCGGTATCAGCGGATGCGTCAGGAGACTTCATCCCTGATTACCGGCAGCTGCTGCAGCGATCGGACAGGATCAGACTCCCGCCCCATCGCTCCGGGAGCTGCCGGTAATTCAGCACATAAGTGAGTATTATTTTTTTTTTTTTCTACTGATGCATCAGCTGATTGTATAATCGGCGTTTATGCAATCAGCTGATGTGTGATGGGATTCACATCCTTTAACCTGACACATCATCTGATCGCTTTGCCTTCCAGCAAACCGATCAGATGATATTGGATCCAGATTGGACGGCGCGGGACCCTGACCCAGGATTACTGCGGAGGGGGGTTCTTTATTTCAATAAAGATGGAGTCACTAATTGTGTTGTGTTTTATTTCTAATAAAAATATTTTTCTGTGTTGTGTTTTTTTTTTATCTTTACTAGAAATTCATGGTGGCCATGTCTAACATTGGCGTGACACCATGAATTTCGGGCTTAGGGCTAGCTGATAATATACAGCTAGCCCTAACTCCATTATTACCTGGCTAGCCACCCGGCATCAGGGCAGCCGGAAGAGTTGGATACAGCGCCAGAAGATGGCGCTTCTATGAAAGCGCCATTTTCTGGGGTGGCTGCGGGACTGCAATTCACAGCGGGGGTGCCCAGAAAGCATGGGCACCCTGCACTGTGGATTCCAATCCCCAGCTGCCTAGTTGTACCTGGCTGGACTCAAAAATGGGGCGAAGCTCACGTCATTTTTTTTTTAAAATTATTTCATGAAATTCATGAAATAATTTAAAAAAAAGGGCTTCCCTATATTTTTGGTTCCCAGCCGGGTACAAATAGGCAGCTGGGGGTTGGGGGCAGCCCGTACCTGCCTGCTGTACCCGGCTAGCATACAAAAATATGGCGAAGCCCACGTCATTTTTTTTTTTTGGGGGGGCAAAGAAATCCTGCATACAGTCCTGGAAGGAGGATGCTGAGCCTTGTAGTTCGACAGCTGCTGTCTGCTCTCCTGCATACACTATTGGATGGAGGATGCTGAGCCTTGTAGTTCGACAGCTGCTGTCTGCTGTCTTGCATACACTATTGGATCGAGGATGCTGAGCCTTGTAGTTCTGCAGCTGTCTGCTCTTCTGCATACACTAGTGGAGAATGAAGAACACATTGAAGAAGGAAATGACATCAGACCTTTTTTTTTTTGTTCACTGATAAAAAACGCATAAGGACGCAGTGAGCAAAAACGCAGCAAAACGCAGCAAAAAAACGCACCAAATCGCGGCAAAACGCGTGCGTTTTTTGCCGCGTTTTTTCGACGCAGGTGCGTTTTTGTGCGTTTTTAGCGGCCAAAAACGCACAAAAACGCAGCGTCAAAAAAACGCAGCGTGTGCACATAGCCTTACATTGAAAGATTGTAAGCGAACATTCTTAGAAACACTTGATTCAAAATAATCTTACAGTGTAAACAGGCTGACGATCACCTGATGAATGAGCATGAAATGATTTTTAACAATACTTAAATCCTTACCAACATTGGATGTACTGGGTACATCCTGGCTGTCAGTGCCTTAATGACCAAGTAAGTAACTAGTACATCCTGGCGATTTTGCGGGCACAGTACCTGTGTGTCACGGGTAACAGACAGTCATATGGTTTCTGGCAATAGAAGGTCACAGTGTTTGGCTGCGCCTAATGCTCCCTAACTTTCTATTCTTCCTGCTGTTAGTATTCATTGTAATAGATAGCTTTCCTGTTGAATTTTCATCTCTCCCCATTTTGGACCCAGCAGGAGCTCGCCTTTCACCCAGCTGCTGATCATCAGTATTCTCTTGGTGCTTAAATACTCCCTTCTTCCCTGGATGGGTGATGGTGATATTATTCAGTTCATTCTAGCTCTGGTAGCAAGCATGTGGCTTGCTCTCATCTGTAGTATTGTTGCTGAAGCTTTGCTGAAGTTCTGCCTGGGTCATCTGTAGATAAATAGTTCATGGTTTTCCCCTATGTGTTTTCCTTTAGCATTTCCTCTTTTCCTTTAGCGTTTCGTGGGGTTGACAAAGAGCTTGTGGAGAAAAAGAAGAATTTTCCAGCAATTCCAGGAGAGAATCGACTTAAAGTCAATTTCTTTATTTAATGATTAAAATCTTCCATCAATGTAGAACAAAAATATGTAGAGGCAGATAAGACAGGTGAGCAATTTCCTACGTGTTTTGACCTATGGCATTCCATGATTAAGACCTCCATAGGTCGAAACGCGTAGGAAATTTTTCCCGTGTCTTATCTGCCTCTATATATTTTTGTTCTACATTGATGGAAGATTTTAATCATTAAATAAAGAAATTGATTTTAAGTCGATTCTCTCCTGGAGTTGCTGGAAAATTCTTCTTTTTCCCCACGTGTTCTCCACCCAGGTCAGGGTGTTTCCGTGCACCAGAGGTAAGATTTGGAGTGAAGAGGGGTGAGCTGAATTTCTCCATTTTTTGGCATTGACAAAGAGCTTATCCCACCCGTTCCCTATTTAGGGTCCAGCACTAGTGATACCTAGGGTCAGATATCAGGCTCTGCGCATAGGTGCAGAACCTACAGTACAGACGACCAAAAGTTTGGATACACCTCATTCAAAGAGTTTTCTTTATTTTCATGACTGAAAATTGTAGATTTACATTGAAGGCATCAAAACTATGAATTAACACATGTGGGATGAAATGCTTAACAAAAAAGTGTGAAAATGGTCCCAACCCCATTTATAAGACAAGAATTCCCACTTATTAAACCTGGCAGGGCACACCTGTGAAGTGAAAACCATTTCCGGTGACTACCTCTTGAAGCTCATCAAGAGAATGCCAAGAGTGTGCAAAGCAGTAATCAAAGCAAAAGGTGGCTACTTTGAAGAACCTAGAATATAAGACGTTTTCAGTTGTTTCACACTTTTTTGTTAAGTATTTCATTCCACATGTGTTAATTCATAGTTTTGATGCCTTCAATGTGAATCTACAATTTTCAGAGTCATGAAAATAAAGAAAACTCTTTGAATGAGAAGGTGTGTCCAAACTTTTGGTCATTACTGTATCTAGAGACCCCAGAGACCAGAGTAGGTTTGATCAGGGGTCACCATTAGTGTTGAGCGGATCCGAACTGTAAAAATCCGGATCCGCGCGGTTTTAGCGTCCGATCCGGATCTGACCCGGCTGCGGGAATCCGGCTGCACGATCCGGAATTTTTTTTTTCTCTCTCTCTCTCTCTCTCTCTCTCTCTCTCTCGGTACAGGGTTCCTCTTCCCTTACCTTTCGTTGCTCGCTGGGTACTTCCCCGTACCTAGTGTGAAACTGTGCCTGCGTGATTGCCGCCGGATGTCCGGCTTATGTTACTGCCAGGAGCAGTGCCATGTCGCATTTGGAGAGCCTTTTATCTGCCTAAACAGTACAAACATCCCACATGTGACCACCTTTTAGAAACTAGACCCCTCAAGAAATTTATCTAGATGCTTGGTGAGCACCTTGAACCTCCAGGTGCATAACAGAATTTTACGAGTGGCTGCTGATAAGTATTTGGCTTTGTGATCTTTTTTGTTTCTATGGTAACGAATGTTACATCACATGAAAGCCTTATGTGTCTAATATGTTTTCAAAATTTTGCTTATGGCAACAGGAAAACAAAATGGCGTAGTCTAATGCGATATTCACAGCAACTGAGAGCAGAGGAGTGATAAAATTCTTGTTTCTGCAAGGAAAGTCTGGGAAGGACATTCATGGTGATATGTCGCAGACAATGCCCTTCATATTCCACAGTTAAGAACTGGGTTGCCAAATTTAAAACGGGCCACTTCAGTACCAATGATGAGGAACGTCCTATACGACCAAGAGTGGTTGTTGTTACGGAGATCGTCGATGCTGTGCACAACCTCATACTGGAGAATCGACGAATTTCAGCTAAAGCAATAGCAGACATCATGAGGATTTCCCGTGAACGTGTTTGTGTCAATATCCGTGAACATTTGGACATGAAGCTATGTGTAAAGTGGGTCCCCAAATGTTTGACAACAGATCAGAGAAGCATGCGAGTGAAAACTTCCTGGTCCATTTGTTAGCGTTTCCGGACTGATAAGAACTTCCTGGATCGACTAGTCATTATGGATAAGTCCTGGATTTATTTGTATGACCCTGAAAACAATGTGGCACAGTGGTTCTCCTCATCCAAAGAAGTTCAGGGTGCAAAACTCAACCACTAAGGTGATGGCGTCTGTGTTCTGGGATGAGGTGGGTGTGCTGCTAGTGGACTACCTTCAAAAGGGTTCCACCATCAATGCAAGCTATTGAACTTTTGGACCAATTGAAGGCAGCTCTGAAAGCCAAAAGGTGCAGTAAGCTGTCCAAAGGAATCTTGTTCCTGAAAGACAATGCCTCCGCTCACACTGCACAAGCGACCACAGCAAAACTGGCAGAGCTGGGCTTCCAGCTGGTTGACCACCCACCTTATTCACCAAATGTAGCTCCCTCTGACTGTCATCTGTTTTCAAACCTGAAGAAACACCTCAAGGGTACCAAATTTCCCACCATTTCTGATGCCATGGCTGCTACAGATGCCTGGTTTGAGGCACAACCGAAATCCTTCTTTTGCTAGTGTGACGCTCCTGCGGTAACCAGGTGTCACAAAAACAAGGTAACAACAAAGCAATAGCTTGGCCTGGCCGCAAACCGTGAGTGGCGTAGTCGGACTTTACTTTTATTTGTATTTTTATTTTCATTTAAAACTGGTCAATGGTGTACCCGGGTCCAGAACCCCACGAGCCACGGACTGTCCAGATCCGAGCAGCCCGGCTGCCCCGGGGCATGACAGCTTTTAAAAACTGACGTAGTCAGCAGGATTCAGACTAGGCCCTCCAAAAACGAGTGACAGCGCGCCTTTTTGGACTTTACCGCCCAAAGTTGAACTAGCCGCCATTTTCTGGACTATAAAAATGCTGCGCCATCAGTAAAAGGGCGCGAAACCTGAACTTCCAACCCCTTGGGAGTGTCCAGGATGTAAGAGGACGGCCCAAGGCAGAGACACCAGAACTCTGCAAAAACAAGTTTCTGGATGCTGGTAAGGAAGGATGTCTGCCCAGGGGAGCAGGAGTCCGGTAACCTGGAGCCAGGCACGGCCGCCTGTCTGGACTGGGAGCTGACCCAGTTCTGCGTCCGGGTGCAGACACAGTCACTCTGTCAACTGATGGAGTGGCGTGCGGAGCTGCGGGAGTTAGCTGTGGCGGTGCGGGCCCATGAAAGCCAGGCCGCTCGACCAGTGCCAGTCTGGGAGGTGGCCACCCAGACCCCCTTGCTGATGCCGCTTGGGGTGGAGATGGAGCGAGAGTGCCGCAGCACCGGTTGGAGCCGACCACAAGCAGTGACGTGATGCACAGGAGGTGGAGGAGGCGTGCCAGGCCATGGCCTTAAAGCTGTCCCGGGTGCGGGAGGATAGGGAGACCCGGAGGGTCCAGACAAAGGCTCGTGATCTGCAAAAGAAGCAGACCCCCCGGATGGCCACGTGGGGCCCGCTACATGTCAGTAGTGGACCAGTTCAACCAGAAAAAAGGTTGGGGATTTATCTCTGAAAAGGGCCTCAGTGTGGGCGCGGGCGTGTTCGTGTCCCATTGGGACGTGAGGGCCCACCTGGGTCACCCTGGACGGGAGCTGAAAGTGGGCAATGTGGTGTCATATACCAGGCACCATGGGGAGCGGGGCTGGTACGCTCTAGATGTAGAGCCGCAGCCAGCTAGGGTTGTTGAAGAAGCACCCAGCCCCGCACACCCTTCAGCAACCCCACAATAAGGTTACTGTGCCCAGTTATACAGTGAGTGCCAACCTGTTCCAGTTACCACAGTTATCCAATTAATGCCCAAAATGTTTAATGCCTTGAATATTTTGAAATGTTGCAAAAGTAATGCTTTGAAAAGTTAACCAGTAAACATGGACCTAAAGGGCACTTTACACGCTGCGATCTTACTAGCGAGATCGCTAGCGAGCGTACCCGCCCCCATCGGTTGTGCGTCACGGGCAAATCGCTGCCCGTGGCGCACAACATCGCTTGGACCCGTCACACTACTTACCTGCCTAGCGACGTCGCTGTGACCGGCGAACCGCCTCCTATCTAAGGGGGCGGTTCGTTCGGCGTCACAGTGACGTCACTAAGCGGCCACCCAATAGAAGCGGAGGGGCGGAGATGAGCAGTACGAACATCCCGCCCACCTCCTTCCTTCCTCATTGCGGGCGGCCGCAGGTAAGGAGATGTTCCTCGTTCCTGTGGTGTCACACGTAGCGATGTGTGCTGCCACAGGAATGACGAACTGCCTGCGTCCTGCTACAGCAACGATATTTGAGAAATGGACAGGGTGTCAACGATCAACGATAAGGTGAGTATTTTTGATCGTTAGCGGTCGCTCGTACGTGTCACACGCAACGACGTCGCTAACAAGAATGGATGTGCGTCACGAATTCCGTGACTCCAACGACATCGCGTTAGCGATGTCGTTGTGTGTAAAGTGGCCTTTAGTCACAGTACTGGTAGAGACACAAACTTTCAATGTAAATAGTTGCACTATTGTGTGCTAAACTTGGTTAAACCTGCAACCTGCTGTACAGGACTGTTCCCAGGAGAGTGGCAGGCGCAGGAAGGGTCCATGGCGGAGCAGGCCAGGACCCCGTCACCACAGGAACTGGTGACGCTCTTCCAGAACTTTATCACCTTGTTGCTCATCCAGGAACAAAAGGACACCAGGGACTTTGGGTGGGAAACCACTAAGCAGTCTGGATGGCGGGTGGTAAGGAAGGAGCAACCAGGTTGAAACGTTCAAGGAAATGTGCCTCCCGGAAGGGAAGAAATGTTAAAATGTTTTAAAATGTTTTAAAATGTTTGCATGTAAAAACTGCAGTATGACCTGTTTGAATTACAGCCCGCGGACGTGCTGGATTTAACCAAGGGGGATGTGACGCCCCTGCGGTAACCAGGTGTCACAAAAACAAGGTAACAACAAGGTCACAGCTCGGGTCCTACATGACTGTGCCAGTCAGTACACACACACTCTAGCACACCAGGACATTTATACTGGCTGTACTCGGCTGGCAGACTCACCTAGCCAGATGACAGGGCTGGGCACTGTGAGATAACAGGCAGCCAACTGGGGAGGAAGAGACCAGACCTGGGGGAGGAGAAAGTGACCTGAGTAGTGTGGCTAGTTATTTGGAGAAAGGAAGTGAAAGAGGAAGGAGTTGTGAGTTGAGGAGAGGAGTAAAAGGAAAGGTGTTGTCAAGACAGACCACAGACTCTTGAGACACAAGGAAAGTAGCAAAGAGTCCGCAAAGACCTGAGTAGAAAGATCAGCCACTCAGAGGAGAAAAGTAGCTGGAGAGCGAGAGAGCAAGCTCCAGCAGAGGGATCCTGTGGGGTGGACATCCAGGGCTCACAGGACTTTGCACGCACGGGTTGCAGATCCCAGAACAGACCAGCACTTCAAACCATCTGTTAACTCTGCCAGGCGGGTGGGTTTCCAGGGCTCATCTGCCACCACTAACGTCCGAGGCATCAGCAGCAAAGAGTGGACTGGGAAAAATTCCCTTAAATAGTCCAAGCTGCCTGCGGCAGGACACAGACACCAGGAGGACCTCCAAGTGCTCCACGCCAGGGAGGACCCACATACACCAGAGTGCAAAGGTGGAGAGTGGCTGGGGTTGGCTGGCACAGCCATCAGGGACACGGGTGCACCTGGGATCCAGTACGTCCCCAGGACGTGAAGCCACTAAGTAAAGACAATCAAACTGCACTCTCTGTCTGGACTGCTTCATTGCACTGCGCATTCACGTTAACCCTTCGACTACCCCTGGGGAAAAGCCCTGCTTATGGAGGGCTCCATCATCCACGCTGCCCCCATCCATCATCTCCAGCGGGAACCCGCAGCGGCGGCCCTACAATCCCTGGCCACAAACCGCGAGTGGCGTAGTCAGACTTTATTTTTATCTTCATTTAAAACTGGTCAACGGTGCCCCCGGGTCCAGAACCCCTTGAGCCACGGACCGTCCGGATCCAAGCAGCCCGGTTGCACCGGGGAGCGACACTAGCCTTACAGAACATTGAATACTGATTTAAGAAGTATGTTGACATCAGTGGAGAGTATGTGGAATAAATGTAAAGTTTCATTGTCCTATCTCGTTTCTTTTTGGGTAAAGCTAAACACTTATCAGCAGCCCCTTGTATAACGTAGAGCCGTGAAAATGGAACAATACATTTTCATCAAAAAAATTTTGCTTTAAATCTTTCATTTTCACAAGGGTAACAGGAGATAATGCGTTGTACAATTTGTTGTGCAATTTCTTCTGAGCTCACCAATACCCCATATGTGGTAAAAAACTACTTTTGAGGCACAGTACAAAGTGAAGGAGCGCCATATTTGAGTTCAGATTTAGTTGGAATGGTTTGCGGGTTGCCATGTCACATTGGCAAAGCCCCTGAAGTGCCTAAACAGTAGAAGCCCCTCCTCACACAAGTGAATCCCATTTTGGAAATTGGACCTCTCAAGAAATATATGTAGATGTTTGGTGAGCACCTTGAACCCCAAGTGCTTCACAGAATTTTATAACGTTGAGATGTGAAAATAAAAAAATACATTTTTAACTACAAAAATGTTGCTTTTACCCCATTTTTTTCATTTTCAGTAGTGGAACAGGAGGTAATGGACCATTCAATTTGTTGTGCAATTTCTCCTAAGTACACCAATACCCCATATCTGGTTGAAGACTACATTTGAGGCACAGTACAAAGTGAAGAAGGGAAAGTGTGCCATATTTGAGTTCAGATATAGTTGAAATTGTTTGGGGGTGCTATGTCACATTAGCAGAGCCCCTTAAAGGAAACCTATCAGGTGTAATTTGCACCCAGAACCATGAGCAGTTCTGGGTGCTTATTGGTAATCCCTGTCTAAGAGTCCCTGTATCTAGTACCGTAGCATACATAAAGAGATCTTTATAAAAAGTATTACTAAAGATCCTTTATAATATGCTAATGAGCACAGGGACTAGTCGCACAGGCGTTAGTTCCTGCGCTCGGTCCTCCCTCTTAGCATGTTAGCACGCCAGCAGTAGGATGCTAATATGCTATTCAGTGCCCACTGTCCAGCATCATCATCGGCAGTGACGTGCGTACCTGTGTACATCGCGCTGCTTCAGATCGCCGGGTTTAGGGTTAGGAGGACAGTATGAGGAAGAGGTACAATTTGGAGAGGACAATGTGGTAGGCAGGATGAGGAAATAGTATGAAAAATGGGCACAGTATGAATATAGGCAAAAGCCACGTGAAATGGGGCCAGTATGGAGAGAGGTTAGCATGGCAGAGGGACAGTGTGAAGCTATAGAGAGTGTAAGGGAACACAGTGGAGAGGGGTCAGCCATGGTATAGGCTGTGGTTCATGGGGCAGACAGTGTGGTAATTATAGCTGATAATGGCAGGGGGAGCTGTTATACCTCATTAAGGAGGACAGTGTGGATGAAGTAGCTCATAAGGGTAGACAGTGTGGAGACTATATACGATAGGAGGCTTATTTAGGTCATAATATGGAGAGAAATTTTTATGCAATGGGCATTTTAATAACACGCTTATTTTTAAAGGTATGTGCTGCAGAAGGCCTGAGAAAAGGGAAGTCGCAGAGAAAAGCTGTGTCTGTGAAAAGTCATCAAGGCATCTGAACAAGATGGAGATGAAAATAAAGAATCTACTCAATTAGAGAAAATGTAAGGTGCCTAGATGTAAGTGTTTAATTGTTGATACTGACTACATGTCATCAAAACTGTGGTTCCTGTATGGTATGGAGTCTGATAATGACTGATAACAACAATTCCCAGCACTCCCAGTATCTCCTTACTATTGTTAAGAACATACTGGGAGTTGTAGGTTCATGAGATACAAATGTCTATGGGGCTGACTTGACATTACAGTTGATAGCTGTACTAAGTTTAGTGATGTACTCATGTACTGATGGGGTTTCCGGTGATGTATTCATGTAGTGATGATGGTACTGATGTTATATTTATTTACTGACAGTGGTTCTTGTTATGTATTCATGTACTGATGGAAATTCTGGTGAAATATGGGATGTCAGCGATGAATATAGCTATTTTTCCCGAATATTGTGTAAATGGTCTGCAAGCAATGAATGATGCCATATCTAATTATGAAAACACTCTGCCTGTTAAGCCTCACCTCTAAAGTACACCACTTTTTTTTTTACTTTTGCTGGTATTTTTTTTGTGAAACAGGTAACAATTTTAGTGGAAGTGATTATCAGAGCTAGATAACCTATTTGAAGGGGGGAAGGAGTGCTTTTGTGGTCCTGTTACCTTAGTCTTTGATCCATTTTTTTACCTGTGGGCTGAAGGTTCATGTAGGGGGGACACCATAGCCTTCATCTGCCTATTGCACCAAAATACTTTGTCCCAGTCCTGGGGATGAGCCACTAGAGACCCGCCCGTCCGACTAGTCTCCTGTGTGGCTCAATTTCTGGTGGCTTTTAAAGCATGTTTTTATCTGAAACGCTGCAGCATTTCAGGGTCCGACATACATGGCAGATACTGTACAGTGTCTCATACTTGCTGCCCTCATACATGTCAGGTTGCCTTTAATGTACATTTTTCAAGTTGAGCTGCAAGAAACTTCCCTTATTCTTACAAGCTGATTGATACCTCCCAGCCTAGGCAAAGTATTTGCAGAAAGTGGTCAGTCAATGTTGGGGGATGGGACTGAGTGAAGCACATTATTGAAAGCGCTATGAGAGTAGCAGCTGATAAAATAGTGATCAAACCTTTAGCAAAAAGTTCACATGAATTGACCAGTGACACTAAATGACTTCCAATCAGCAGCTAATTATCTGATCGGCTGTTAGTGAAAAGCCTGTTTACACAGGGAGACCGAGCTTAAGGGTACCGTCACACTTTAGCGACGCTCCAACGATCCCACCAGCGATCTGACCTGGTCAGGATCGCTGGTACGTCGCTACATGGTCTCTGGTGAGCTGTCAATCAGGCAGATCTCACCAGTGACCAGCCCCCAGCCAGCAGCGACGCGTGAAAGCGATGCTACGCTTGGTAACTAAGGTAAATATTGGGTAACCAAGCGCTTGGTTACCCGATATTTACCTTGGTTACCAGCGCACACCGCTTAGTGCTGGCTCCCTGCACTCCTAGCCAGAGTACACATCGGGTTAATAAGCAAACCGCTTTGCTTATTTACCCGATGTGTACACTGGCTACGTGTGCAGGGAGCAGGGAGCCAGCACTGGCAGCCTGAGAGCGGCGGACGCTAGTACCAAGGTAAATATCGGGTAACCAAGCAAAGGGCTTTGCTTGGTTACCCGATATTTACCTTGGTTACAGCTTACCGCAGGCTGCCAGAAGCCAGCTCCCTGCACATTCAGATCGTTGCTCTCTCGCTGTCAAACACAGCAATGTGTGCTTCACAGCTGGAGAGCAACTACCAAAAAATGAACCAGAGCAGTGTGTAACGAGCAGTGATTTCACAGCAGGGGCCAGATCGCTGCTCAGTGTCACACACAGCAAGATCGCTAATGAGGTCACTGGTGCGTCGCAAAAAACGTGACTCAGCAGCGATCTCGCTATGTGAGAAGTACCCCTAAGGGCTCTTTTCCACTTGCGTACCGCTTCGGAAGCGATATCCTATTGACCCTCCTCTCCGGGTGTCAGCCGAGAGTAATGCGACTGTGATTCGATCTTGCGATCGCATCACAGGAGCGGAGAAGATAGAGGGAGCACTTTCTCCCCATCTCCCTTCGTTGTCTGTCTCTGTGTGCATCGCACTGCAGTCGCATAAAATGCGAGTGCAGTGTGATTTTACACACGCGTGAGCCGTGACTCGCTACAAAACGTAGCATGCTGTGATTGCACCGAGAGCATGATTCGTGTGGAGAAAAAATAGGACAGAGGAAACTCCCTAATTGATTAAAACTGGTGCGAGTGCAATCTGATTTTTTATCGGATTGCACTCGCACATGAAAATCGCCGGTGGAAAAGAGCCCTACTAATGAGCATTGCACGACCTGTAATAGATCTATAACAGATCTGGCACAGAATTCTCATGCATTTATCTCAGTAAATCTTCCCTGTTTGTCTGCATTATGAACATATGTTCACATTTCTGTTCTGACATTCCATTTTAATAACAGGCAAGCACGGATGCATTGCATAACTGATGCCAACAGAAGCAGCCTTATTAATTACTATCAGGTCCATCCGGGTTTCGTTATGTGTGGCTTTAGAATGTAAGAAAAAGAGCAGCATGAAGAACTTTTTCACCTTTTTTAAAAATTAACACAGAATAGACCCTATATTAATTTTCCATTTGCATCAGTTATGCAATGGATGTTTTAGAAATTAAAAAGGTTCTCCAAGAATGTTATAAAATATCCCCTGTCATAATTCAAATGGCTGCACCCCAAATTCAGAGAAATATGAACAAGTATAACTGCTTCATAATACATAAGGAATGAAAAATACAATTAGCCATATGAAAAATTGAAAAAATTGAAATCTGACATTGCACAACTGCTGAGGATTATTTGAAAAAAAAAGAGATATTTAGCTAATGTATTAATCAATTCATTACTGCCCCATAACCACTTCACGGTAATCTCTTATTTATGGGGTCCCTAACCAAATGTTACCTCTATATGCGGTTAAAACCTGCTTGTCTATATAGGTCCCTAACCAAATGTTACCTCTATATGCGATTAAAACCTGCTTGTGTGTATGGTACCTAACCAAATGTTACCTCTATGTGCAATTGAAACCTGCTTGTGTATGGGAAGCAAAGGACCTGGCTATATAGGAAATTGAATAAACATGGCTAAACGATGGGACTGGGTTCTCAGACAGAAAAAACTGCATCACAATCAAAAAGACTGCTGGAACACCATTGTAAATGTGAACAGGGTGCTAGCAAAAAATACACAATCTATATGAAGTAAAAGCTGCACAACAAATTCAGAGAAATATGAACAAGCATAACTGCTTTATAATACATAAGGAATGAAAAATACAATTAGCCATATGAAAAATTGAAAAAATTGAAATGTGACATTGCATAACTGCTGAGGATTATTTGAAAAAAAGAGATATTTAGCTAATGTATTGATCAATTCATTACTGCCCCATAACAACTTCACGGTAATCTTTTGTTTATGGGGTCCCTAACCAAATATTACCTCTATATGCGGTTAAAACCTGCTTGTGTGTATGGGTCCCTAACCAAATGTTCCTCTATGTGCGGTTGAAACCTGCTTGTGTATGGGAAGCCAGGGACCTGGCTATATAGGAAATTGAATAAACATGGCTAAAGGGCGGGACTGGGTTCTCAGACAGAAACAATAATCCTCAGTAGTTATGCAATGTCACATTTCAATTTTTTCAATTTTTCATATGGCTAATTGTATTTTTCATACCTTATGTATTATAGAGCAGTTATGGTTGTTCATATTTCTCTGAATTTGGTGTGCAGCTTTCACTTCATATAGATTGTGTATATTTTGGCTAGAACCCTGTTCACATTTACAATGGTGTTCCAGCAGTCTTTTTGATTATAATTCAAATGGCAGCATAACCTAATCAGAACCAGGACGTGCTGCCATCTGAAGAAACACGGCTCTCAAAACCTGTGTGTCAACCGACAAGAGAGCTGTTTCACAAGCTACTAGAGCTGTGGGAGAAACACGTGACAGTTCCTTCACTGAGAATGAAGGACTGAAGCCGGAGAAAACAATCCTTTGAAGTGATGGCCCAGGGGTACCTCCGGCTGTGTAGTCGTGGCACTGGTACTGAGGCAGACCCCTGGTTTCAACACTTCTTCAACTTCTGCGACTAACTGGAGTGTGCAAGGTGGGACATCTCTTTCCCCGGCCGATGCATAAAGAGTCTTCAGGCAAAAGTCGAAATGCATAAAAACTGCCATTTATTCACACAGAAAAGAACAACACTCCGGTCAGCAGATTCCGGCAATATTAGTGGAGCTGGGGACAACCTGCCCAAACGCGCCCTCTGGTGGGGATATGCCCTAGATACTCCTCTTCTCTGGGCTCCCACTCTCCGGTCAAGCACACACTGGACCCACACCAGCGGAATAGACCCTGAGGTTGCGTCCACCTCCTTTACTCCGGTGTCCCCTGGTGTTCCGCTCACACACTCACGTTTGCCGCTCTAGATGTTCACTGCCTGCTGTCCCGGATCCTAACTCTCCCCACACACACTCAGACCTTCCCTAGATATCCGGCCGACTCCTCCTTCCCCGGTGGCAACAGCCGTCCCACCCGGCCACTAGGGGGTGCCCTAACACAACACATAAATATAATAAAATCAACACTTTTAATAATCACAATGCCGGGTAAACTATGCTAAACTAGTAGGGGGTAGGCCCACCCACTACATTCCTCCCCTCTTAAAATCCGAGCCTCCCGGCAAGGCTCTTAACTGTAACCACATTAAAACAGCAAAACCTTTTGGATCAGTCCACGACCACAGCGGCACCAGTTCAGCGGCGCTCCCGGTCCTTGGGGCGCTCAGAGGCGCAGCAGCGCTCCCGGTCTTTAGGTAGCGCCCGGAGGCTCAATAGCGCTCCCGGTCTTACGATGGCGCCCGGAGACGCAACAGCGCTCCCGGTCTTAGATGGGCGCCCGGAGGCTCAATAGCGCTCCCGGTCTTAGTTGGCGGGCAACAGACCCACAGAACTTTAACATAACTGCTGCCGGTTAAACAGCACCGGACTTAAACAACAGATGACAGTGGAGACTTACTCTGGGGGCCAGGCCCGCTTCCATTCCTCCGCTTGTGCCTGAATGTAAGCCCCCAAAGACTGTCCCGGCTGGCGGCGAACCCTCTGAAAGGACACGGGGGCAAACGGTGGCTCCGCTGTCGCAGCTGCTTCTGCTCCCGGTGGTGGCGGTGGCGTCGCTGCCCGGGGTGGTTGTGGTGCAGGTGGCGGCACATCTAAAACGATGACCGGCTTGTTAGTTACACTTTGGGTCACTGCTACCACTGGAGGAACCTTCTCCGGATCAGCGGCCGAAGCAGATGATGTCTCCGGGGCAGCGGACAAGGTGCGCCGGGGTTGAGAGGGTGCGGACGGGACCGGTCTTGGGTGGCTCCGGCGCCGCTCCTGCAGTTCCTCCCAGTCCAGCTCCTGCTGCCACTGTTCCGCTTCCCGGGCGGTCGGCATTCGGGAGACGCCCACAGCAAACAGGCCGCGGCTCCCTGCGTCCGGCAAGAACTGAACTTTCTCGCCCGGCCAAAGAGTATGGAGTCGTTTGGGCAATCCTTCCACGTCCAGATGAACTCTGTTATAGAAGTAGTCATCTCCGGTCTCTACTTCTCGGATAAACCCATATCCCTCCTGCTGGTTGAACTTGACGACCACTCCGGTGGTCATCTGTAGAGCCAGCTCTTCTCCGCCGGGACCGGCCAACATCTCCCGGAATGTGGTCTCGGCCACCAGACGTTCCCGGACAGGGTCAGGCACCGGGGACGGAGCTCTGGGGTAGGGTACAGAGGGCGGAACGATGACCGGCTCCCAGACAAAGCCCAGGTGGTCCACTTCCAACTGCTCAGCGTACTCCTCGGCCGGCACTCCATATGAGGTGGTTGGAGCAGCAGCGGCGGCGCCCGGTTGGGGAGGCTCCCAAGGGGCGTGCGTGGCATAAGTGGCCCGGACCTCCGTGATGGTGCCCCCGGTCTTGGCATCCCACGTTGTCTTCCAGGATACTTTCTCCGGTCGTGTGGAACCTCCCGGTCCGATGGGCAGGTCCACAAGAGAAGCTTCGCTTGCAGCCGCAAACTTAGGTCGGCCCCGGCCTAGGCTGACCAGAGCCATGGTGGTGGCCAGCTTCTCTGGTTGCCCCGACATGTTCATCTCTGTCTCTCGTATGTCCAGTAGCGACGGAGTCGATGCTGAGTCTGAGGAAAGAGGAGGCGGGCCTTCGTTTCCCGCTCTTAAACAGAATCCTCCCCCAGCCTCACGCATCATCTTGACTCCTCCGCGGCGGTACTTCTTTTTCTTCTTAATACCGCCCATTCTGTATGTCTTCAATGCCCTGGGACTGGCGCCTCCCCTCTTTGGGCGGAGTACTCTGTGCCTCTTCCTCAGCACCGGCCAGCCCCAGGCTCTTCTTTCGGCGCCAATTTTTCGCGCCTTTTCTTCTTGGGCCCGGTCCAACGCTTCGGGCCCTGTGCTCTTTTCCCACCAGGGAGCTGGGGATTTTCTTCCATGGTCAGGATCCTGTGCCTCAGGCACTACCTGATCTTCAGCTTCCTGGGTCCCCGGCAGGGAACTCGCATCCTGCCGACTACGCCACATGAAGTGATGGCCCAGGGGTACCTCCGGCTGTGTAGTCGTGGCACTGGTACTGAGGCAGACCCCTGGTTTCAACACTTCTTCAACTTCTGCGACTAACTGGAGTGTGCAAGGTGGGACATCTCTTTCCCCGGCCGATGCATAAAGAGTCTTCAGGCAAAAGTCGAAATGCATAAAAACTGCCATTTATTCACACAGAAAAGAACAACACTCCGGTCAGCAGATTCCGGCAATATTAGTGGAGCTGGGGACAACCTGCCCAAACGCGCCCTCTGGTGGGGATATGCCCTAGATACTCCTCTTCTCTGGGCTCCCACTCTCCGGTCAAGCACGCACTGGACCCACACCAGCGGAATAGACCCTGAGGTTGCGTCCACCTCCTTTACTCCGGTGTCCCCTGGTGTTCCGCTCACACACTCACGTTTGCCGCTCTAGATGTTCACTGCCTGCTGTCCCGGATCCTAACTCTCCCCACACACACTCAGACCTTCCCTAGATATCCGGCCGACTCCTCCTTCCCCGGTGGCAACAGCCGTCCCACCCGGCCACTAGGGGGTGCCCTAACACAACACATAAATATAATAAAATCAACACTTTTAATAATCACAATGCCGGGTAAACTATGCTAAACTAGTAGGGGGTAGGCCCACCCACTACACCTTCGCACTCAGTAAGCCAAGCAGATTTATTTCTGCTGATGTCAGTCTTTTTTCCTTGGCTCACGGAGGTATGTGGGCTTATTTTACAGATCTTTTGTCAGTTAAGACACAGGTCTTGGGAGCAGTGTTTCTACAGACTGCAACCATCTCGACACATGATTAGGATGGGATGCCATATGAATTCCATCACAGGGCCATTTTATTACATTGTTGGAGAACCCCTTTGATCTACACAGTGACTTTGGACGCAACATGAGTCACATGGACAAAGTATGCTAGGTGTTATGTTGCAGCACAGTACAAGTGATGAGGGTCACATTGTGACCCCAAGGGGCTGCAACGGGTCATACAAATCTGATGCAGTTGGGTTTGTTTGTCATGCTGGAGAAGGAACAGTCACAGTTTACGGTCGCCATAATTGTGTCTGTTCCTAAAATGCATCAAACTAAATTCCCTTACATAAATGTGAACGCCGCCTAATGACATAACGTGTCCTGTTACGTGCAGCAAAAGGACAGGTCCATAGCTCGTCCTATAGTCTAGAACAAGTGAAAAGGTTTTGGTACTGTGTTAGCCAGTTGAAAAATGATTCAATGTTCTCAAATAAAATAAAGTAAAGAGATGTTACAAAGCAAGCTTTTGAGACATCTCTTCTTCAGGCATGCCTGAGGAAGAGACCTGAGATGTCTGGAAAGCTTGCGTTGTAACATCACTTTATTTTAGTTAGCCATGAAAAGGTATCACAAGATTATAATTTTGTTCCTCTCACTGAGAACATTGAATAGTCTAGAACAGTGACATGACAGCTTGTGGCATAGGTGACAATATGACAAATGTCTGAATGTATACCCCAGTTTGTTCACACATACACCTTGCTGTACTCATGGTTTCTGACAGTAGAAAGCCCGGTGACAGTCAGCCAGTAGAGAAGCGGCACAATACACCGTGGCTTTCTGTAGTCAGTGTTTCCTATGAGCACATAGTGTAACAGTGTAGCCGCCAAGTAACGGCCGCGGCGCACACTGACAAAGCCGAGCAGTGACCACTAGCTGCGCATGCGTGGCGGATTCCTGGTTCCCGCCTCTTTCTGAGGTGTCGCTTCTACCTAAGCTGATGACGTCACGCCCTACGTCTCGCCATTCCACCTTGCTGTAACCCCCCGTGTGACCAGCAGGTGTCAGGCTCCCTCCTCCATCTCTCAGTCATTCTCTCCCCTGTTTATCATTGACCCTAAAAGAAAAAAGGAGAAAGCAAAACAGACGAGAGCGCGGGCCTGTCTGCTCCAGTCCTCCGGGGTCCGCGTGTGGATCGTCAGGGCTCCTCAGGAGGATGCTCGGCGTGTGCCGGGAAGTGCCAGGGATCGGCTTCTGATTGCTCCACATTCTCGCCTGCATTGCTACTGGAGCCTGGAGAAACTTTCCCTTCTCCCACCAGTTGGAAGTGAGGGCTCCCGCGGCAGAGCTGTGCCCTGTGCTGCTGGCACCCACTAGCGCCCATTTCCTTCTCCCCTCCCTCCCCTGTCACCGTCCTAATCTGTCTGATCTCCCTGTGCCTCGCTCTTCTCGTCATTGCCTTCTTCTCATTACTGGCGAAGAATGGAGTTTTCTGAGAGGAGAAGGAGCAGGAAATCCCAGAGCTACAAGCTGGTGAATGAGGGTGAGTGAGCAGGCTGGTGACACCTGTCAGAGGCGACACAGCTGGCTGCTATTGTCACAGTGCAAGAGGTTCTGCAGCAGCTCGGGTGGGCACAAAGTGGGCTCTGCTGCTGGCGACAGGCTGGGCCTCTGCTGGGAAAGCAGCCAGTGCCAGTTATGGTGTCCGCAGGGAGACAATGACAGACAGGCTGATAAATGGACAGGTCTGCAGAGGACAAAAGCCCAGGAGAGCCCGGAGCCTAGCACACCCTCACTATGTGTGACCACTGCTGTCTGGGCATGGAGGCACTGCAAACTATGCATATGCTTTATGTATATATATATATATATATATATATATATATATATATATATATATACAAGCACACATATAAACAAATCTATATACATACAAGCACATATATAAACACACACACATATATAGTATACATATAGAGAGGCATATATATACATACATATATATATATATATATATACACTCATACTATATATATATATATATATGTGTGTGTATATACATGCATATAGATGCATATGTATGTGTATATATATATATATATATATATATATATATATATATATATATATATATATATCCATCTATATATATGTATATATACACACACACACACATATATATATATACACTGTATATATTCCACGTATAGCTCCCAGACTGGAGAGTGCAGGAGGGGGCGTCTGCCCACAGAGTTCATAGCAGGTGAAGTCGTCTCCGGCATAATGGCTATATACAGTGCAGTGACTCCTGTGTCTCTGGAGCTAGTACCATTATATCTCGCTTTTCCAGGCTCCTGATTGCCAATTATTCTTAGACATGCAGAGATGTATTCTCCGCTCTGATGTTACGTGACTAGTCAGTTCTGCTACATTGGTGTCCACCAGTCATCTTTTATTTTAGGGCTTTTACACAGTACACCCCTTTATGAAGATGAGTCTACTTGGTGAGACGTCACCTGGTAAGATCAGCTGTAGCCTCCTATATGCACACATCACTTGGCCATACTGTTAGAATTCCACAGTTGAATGTCTTGGATGTGGTCTCATTTAATCCCTGGGAGACGGGCGTCACTGAGTGGTGTATGGTAGCCACTTCCATGCTTTACAGTGCAGAAGTTTTCATTGCTTCTCCAAGTCTTCTGAGAAAAGAAAGTAGTTATTGCTGTCTTGTAGAGATGGGTACAATCGCCTCTGTAAGGGGTATTCCCATCCTGTACATTTGTGTCATATCCACACATTGGGGCCCTTTCCTTATGATTGATGCAGGTCCTAGTTTATTCACAGCTTGTATGAGATGGGACTACCCCTTTAAGGATATTGCTGATTACATGGAAAATATGTGACAGAAATGTATAGTTATGATTTGCACCGAGTTCTCATGTGCGGTGCTCTGTGCTTTTGGGGATTTGTGTTATGAACTATATTCCTATGTCTCATACTATTATACTCAGTGGTCCGCCAAAAATTTGCAACAAACTTGCCACATGTAAACATAGAGTTGCATATTTAAAGAGTAACTATTGTTCTTTTTTGTTTGTTTTCATTAATCAATAGTACACGTGATAATAAGGAACACTGTGATCTATTTTATTGCAGAAATCTGCTTTTCTCCTCAATTGTTCGTCTATCCTCCATATTCTCAATTTATGTGAACAATCTATCTTCTGTGAATACAGATTTTCCCATTACTGAGATAGGAGGTGACAGTTGGTGCTTATAAAGTCCTATGGAGAACTGAGAACTTGTAGCAGAATGTCTGTGTCAGCCTAGATCAAACTTGTCAAACTCAGGCTTCCGGGACAAATCTGAGCCACAGGATAACTGTATTTAACCTGCGAGAAAATACCAAATGACTAGTAACCTCTATCTTCTCCAAAAGGTGGTCACAGGTATACTATTAAGCCGGTGCACTCATGCCATGATTTAAAGGGAACCTGTCACCAGTTTTTGCCCTATAAGCTGCGGCCAGCACCAGTCGGCTCTTATATACAGCATTCTAACATGCTGTATATAAAATCCCAGACAGCTGTTCAGAACATAAAAACACACTTTATAATACTCACCTAAATCGTTCGCTGCGGTGGATGTGGCTCAAATAGGCGTCTTCGTTCTCCGGTGCTGACGCCTCCTCTTTCGGCCAGCTTCGTCCTCCTTCTGGAGCCTGTGTGCATGACGTGTCCATGTCATACACACTTGGCAGTCCCGTGCATGCGCACTATAATACTTTGATCTGCCCTGCTCAGGGCAGATCAAAGTGCGCCTGCTCAGGACCTGAATGCCCGCAAGGGTGTATGACGTCGGACGCATGATGCACCGCGGCTTCAGAAGGACGACAGAGGCGGCAACAAAGATGGCCGAAAGAGGCGGCGCCGGCACTGGAGGACGAAGAAGCCTATTTGACCCACATCCACTGCGACCGGTTTAGGTAAGTATTATAAAGTGTTTTTTATTTTCTACACAGTGGTCTGGGCTCTTATATACAGTGTGTCCTCCCATATCCTGTCCACCACCATTAACTTGAGAACGGCGGCAGCTATTGGCATGGAAGTGGTGTCTAGGTATAGTAAAATAGCCATGCGCTACGCAGTGAAACCACCTATAGCGCCACCTGGTGGAAAACAACGGAGTTGGCATTTTTATCTCGAAAGCGGAACGAGATAGAGAAAAAAAGTGAATTACAAAGTTGCAGGGCATCATCAATTCACTATGAATCGACACCTTGCATACAGAAATGCTATAATATGAAACCCATGACCCCCCAAAACATTGAATGCTGGTCACGCATATGGCGCTCATTTAACTTTGATCCTCAAAGTGGCCACCGTCGGGTGCAATGCACATCTGGACTCTGGACAGCATACTGTATCTTGCTGCACGTTGTGCAATTTGGTAGGTGACACGTTTGCACAAGCATATGTGATATGTCGTCATAGGTCCTGCAATGTTGGTGGAGGGGTCGCATACACCTGCTGTTTGATGTGACCTCACAGAAAGAAGTCCAATGGGGTCAGTTCAGATGAGCGTGGAGGCCACTCCACACAGCCACCATTCCCAATGACTTGTAGGAAGGTCTCCATGAGGTATCGCTTCATGTCCGCAGTCTTGTGAGTTTTACACGTTCTAATCATAGCATTTCTGTATGCAAGGTGTCGATTCGTATTGAATAGATGATGCCCTACAACTTTGTAATTCACTTTTTTTCTCTATCTTGTTCTATTTTCAAGATAAAAATGCTAACTCCGTTGTTTTCCACCAGGTGCCGCTATAGGTGGTTTCATTGCGTAGCGCATGGCTACTTTACTATACCTAGACACCACTTATATGCCTATAGCTGCCACCGTTCTCAAGTTAATGGCGGTGAACAGGATATGGGTGGACACTGTATACAGCATGTTAGAATGCTGTACACAAGAGCCCACTGGTGGTGGCCGCAGCTTATAGGGCAAAAAACTGGTGACAGATTCCCTTTAATCCAGTTTTAAGTAGCCATAAATGGAGATGAATGATCTGAGAAGGGTGTGTTGTCTAATCCTAAAGTGGCAAAGCCCCACTAAAAATGACCTATTTCTAGCAGGTCATTAAAACTTTGTTTTTATTGTACTGCATTAAAATAGTTATTTTACGGGATAATTAATTAAAATGACAATCCTAATTTGCCTTAGGCCCGTTTCACACGTCAGTGAAAAACACTGACGTTCTTCACTGACGTGTAAAACACGCACATGTCCCTCCGTGTTCCGTGATTCACGGCACACGTGGGATGTCCATGTGCAATCCGTGATCCATGATTGCAAATGGACATTACTCACCTGCCTTCACTCCTGCTGTCCATGGTGCTGAACTCCTCGGCTCTGCAGCGTCCACCCACCGCTCTCTGCAGCTACTTCCGGGTTGGCTGTTCCTGCTTTCATGAATATTTATGAGCCGGGCAGGAGTTGCAGAGAGCGGAGGCTGCACAGCGCGTCGCTGGAAAGGTGATTGAAAATGTTTATTATTTGATATGTCAGTGTTTTTCTGGTACGTGTTTCACGGATGACACACGGATCACACCATAGTGTGGTCCGTGGGTCATCAGTGATGCCAGAAAAAAACGGACTTGTCTTCGTGCAGAATCACGGACACGCGTGTACGCTGCACGGAGACACGTTCAGTGAAAAATCACTGATGTGTGAGCAGACCCATTGATTATAATGGGTCTGCGTATGTCAGTGACTCTGGTACATATAAAAAAAAAAGCACAAACGTACCAGAATCACTGACGTGTGAAGGGGGCCTTAGATTGTACACATATATCGAATAATCAATTCTATTTATGGCAAGTTAGGATTCTCATTTTAATTTAGGGTCATTTCTAGTGGGGCTTTGCCCATTTAGGCATTTTTGGATCATACCATGATTTACTTTATTGCTCTGTTTCATGCACACTAACAAGCAAAAGGGTAACAATGTCTTGAACGTTTGACTTTCAGTCTCTATATCTCACATTCACTACAGGTTTGAGAGTGATACTACCATCATTTTACAATCATCTTGACTATTTCATACGTAAATTTGACTTGCAACTATTTAGTATATGATTAGTTATGCAGATTCTTGTCATGTCACTGCATTGTTACTGTTTTGTTCCTAAAAATCTAAATTAAAAATGTTATTACAGTGGAACCTTGGTTAATGTGAACAATCCGTTTTGGGAGTGTGCTTGTTAACCAAGTTACTTGTTCAGCAAAGCAAGGTTTCCCATAGGAAATAATTGCAATGCAGACAATTCGTTCCACAACTTGTTAAATGTCCCATTCTGGTCCCCAATTGTGCCACATACAAACACACACAAATAGGCACAGATTATGCTCACCTTACCTTCCGTTCCATCGCCGACCTCCTGGAACTTGTAGTTCGCCGGTACATGATGTGTATCGGTAACCATCACGACTGATGCCAGACCTTCCGCTCCCAGCGCGCTGACGTCAAAGGCAGGAGCCGCTTGCCTCTGATTGGCCAGTGCGCTGCCTTTGAGTAGCGGCTGACAGGGGAAGTTCCTCCCTCGTCGTGATGGTTACAGATACACATCCTGTAGCGGCGAACTAAAAGTACCATGAGGCTGGCGATGGAACGGAAGGTAAGGTGAGCATAATATGTGTACCTTCCGTTGTATCGCCGGCCTCATGGTTCGCCGCTACCGGATGTGTATCGGCAAGCATCGCGACGAGGGAGGGACTTCCCATCAGCCGCTACTCAAAGGCAGCGCGCTCGCCAATCAGAAGCAAGCGGCTCCTGCCTTTGACGTCAGCGCACTGGGAGTGGAAGGTCCGGCATCGGTCGCGATGGTTACCCGATACACATCCTGTACGGGCGAACTACAAGTTCCGTGAAGCCGGCGAAGGAACGGAAGGTAAGGTGAGCATAATCTGTGTGTTTGTGTGTGTTTGTGCGTGCTTGTGTGTGTTTGTGTGGACTGCAAGAGCGGGTCAGAGCGCGATGGATGTACGGAACCGGAAGTGTGTGCGGTGAGTATTTTGCTCGTACAGCAAAGCTTCCTTGTAAACCGAGTTACAAATTTACAGCAAGCTTTGTTTGTTAACCCCTTCACGACCGGCCGATTTTTCGCTTTCCGTTTTTTTTTTTCGCCATTCTTTTTCTGAGAGACGTAACTTTTTTATTTTTCAGTCAATATGGTCATGTGAGGGCTCATTTTTTTGCGGAACGAGCTGTACTTTTAAATGAAACCATCAGTTTTACCATATTGTGTACTAGAAAATGGCAAAAAAATTCCAAATGCTGAAAAATTGCAAAAAAAGTGCGATCGCACTATGGTTTTTGAGATATTTTATTCACTGTGTTCACTATATGGTAAAACTGATGTGTGGGTGTGATGCCTCAGGTCAGTGCGAGTTCGTAGACACCAAACATGTATAGGTTTACTTTTATATAAGGGGTTAAAAAAAAATCGGAAGTTTGTCCGAAAAAAGTGGCGCACGTTTTACGCCATATTCCGTGACCCGTAGCGTTCTCATTTTTCGGGATCTTAGGCTCAATGACGGCTTATTTTTTGCGTCTCGAGCTGACGTTTTTAACGGTACCATTTTTGCGCAGATGCTACGTTTTGATCGCCTCTTATTGCATTTTGCGCAAAAGTTGTGGCGACAAAAAAACGTCGTTTTGGCGTTTGGAATTTTTTTGCCGCTACGCCGTTTACTGATCAGATTAATTGATTTTATATTTTGATAGATCGGGCGTTTCTGAACGCAGCGATACCAAATGTGTGTATATTTTTTATTTTTTTAACCCTTTAATTTTCAATGGGGCGAATGGGGGGTGATTTGAACTTTTAGGATTTTTTGTTTTTTTTTTAATTTTTTAAAACTTATTTTTTAACTTTTTTTTTTTATTTTACTAGTCCCCCTAGGGGGCTATTGCGATCAGCATTCCGATCGCTCTGCAGTATCTGCTGATCACAGCTGCAAGGCTGTAAACAGCAGATACGCTGTCTTTCTCTTTTGCTGTGCCCCGGGCACAGCGAAAGTGAAACCAAGTCAGGTGTAGTACAGGAGTCATCACATGACCCTGTGCTACCATGACAACTATCGGGAGTCACGTGATTGCGTCACGTGACTTCCGGTATCGGGCGGTAAGGAAAATATTACCGCAATCGCGCTTATAATGGCGCTGTCATGTATTGACAGCGCCATATAAGGGGTTAATCGGCACGAGCAGATAACGATTCTGCTCGTGCCTAGCAGGCACACATCTCAGCTGTGAAAATCAGCTGAGATGTGTGCCGATCGCGGCATGCTGCCGCCGGAGGACCGCGGGCAGTAACATTATGTCATTTAGGACGTAATTTTACGGCCCGCGGTCGTTAAGGGGTTAAGCGAAATACTCGTTAATTGGGTTACTCGTTAAGCGAGGTTCCACTTTATTTGTTAGTATTTTGTCAATCCACCTTTGGCTTTCAACACTACCTGAATCCTTCTGGGCATGCTCTCAATCAGAGTCAAGCATGTCTCAACCGAAATATGATCCCAGGTCTCTTCGTGACATATCTAATGTTGGTGCAAACTGGTCAACTCATTTGGGTATTTATACTGGTACAGCTTTTTCTTCAACTCTACCCACAAGTGTTCAATGGGGTTGAGGTCTGCAGAATGTGGGAGACAATCCAGCACCTCTATCTATGTACTTCATTGTCATTGAACCATTTCTTCTCCAATTTCAGTGTATGCTTCTGGTCGTTGTCCTTCTGAACACTGTGTTGTCCTTTTCATACTTTTAGTAGTTAAGTGTACAAAGTACGGTAACTCGTCTTGTAGGATACTTACGTATATCTCACTATCGATCCTGCTCAAGTATCCAACTCCATTGCTGTGAAACAACCCCATACCATCAGGCTTCCTCCACCAAACTTGACAGTTCCTTCAATTTCTCGATTCGTTAACCCCTTATTCCCTTGTTTTTTTTTCCAGACCCATTTGCACCCATCAAAGCCTAGTCTATTGACTTTCGCCTCATCCCTTCACATAACCCATTTCCAATTTTCTACTGTACATTTTTCAGATTTTTTTGCAAACTGGAGCTGACACTTCTTATGACAATATTTGATGTCAAGGCTTCTTCATCTTTTTTTGAGCCAGCATTTCAGACTTGTGTAACGTGTGTCACATGGTGTTTGCATGGACATCTGTGATCTCATTATTCTGAAGCATTTGAGCCGCCTCTGCTGCCGTGTTTGGCTCACCAGAACTGATAGTCCTTATGATGAGCCGACTTGTTGACTCTGATATTTTGCCTGGATGTCCACCTCTTGGCTTTTAAATGGATGGACGGACTTCATTTCGTATTCTTTCAACTGTCATTGCACTCACATGATGAAGTTTGGCAATTTTACTTGGCCGAGAGACTGCTATCGATGAGTTTAATGATGTTGTTTCTCTTTTCTTGGCAAATCTTCATGGTTGAACCTATGACCTTTCACTTGGAAATCAACCAAATAACACACTGAGCTATTATGGAATGTGAGAACAGGTTGTAATTTGTAGTATACAGGAAGAAAAATATTTTTCAAAACACAAGGAGCAAAACAGTAACATTGCAGTGACCTGACAAGATTTATGCATTTATTTATGAGATAGCCAGGATGATTGTATATAAAATGAAGGTAGTCTCACATTCAGAGCTGTAGTGGATGGTGAGATATGAAGCCTGAAAGTTAAAAGTTCAGAACATTGTTACCCTTTTGCTTATTAGTGCATTCTCCATTTTGTTTTGTTTTTAAATAAATATCAAGGTTGGCCCTCAACTTTATCCAAGTTTTTAATTTTGTCCCACTGTCTATTTCAGTTTAATACCCCTGCTTTCCTCTCTCCTCCTCTCCCTCCCTTCTCCATAGAATTTTATGAGCAGTAACTCCCATCTCCTATCTGAAAAATGGAAAAATCCATTTTCACTGTAGACATATTTTAACCATTTTCATGTGTGTTATTGATTCATGAAACAAAGTGGCAGTAGCATTGTCTGGTAGAAAACATCATTATAACATGTTTCTTTTTATACTTTTGCATTAATACAGTATTATGAATTTATACTGAACCTGACAGCTGATACATGCTGTCCAATCCACGGGCAGCATGTATCAGGTACTGGCAGTATGACACTGCAGCATGGCAGAGAGAACATACTTTAAAAGCCATCTGGGACAATTCTCATGGGTTACTAGTCAAAAAGATAGGTTTCTGGCGTCTTCTTGGTGCCCTTGAGGGACAGGTCTCTCTCTGCGTGCGTGTATAAGGAGAGAGCTGTCAATCATTGACAGAAGGTGGAGAGAAGCCATCTGGACCCGTTTTTCTGGTTTTCTGGCTAGTCTCCTGTGTGACTCGGTCCCCAGTTGAATTTAATGTATAAGTGTTATAAAGTATCATACAGCCAGTGTGAGGTAAATCCGGAGATATGACGATAAATCATGACATTCAAGTCATGTCAGGAAGCCCTCTCCTGGTGTCACTACCCCCTTCCCTTCACACAACTGGTTTAGCAACAAATCCATGGCCATGTCCTGTGATATGGAAATTAGGTGGCTTTAGGACAATGGACACAGGATGACTCCCTGCCGTCACCCTGTAGTAGGAGCTGCTAGCTAGTTAGCAAGGCTATGGAAATAGCCAGACAGAACGACTCCAGTAAAAAATGGTTCACATCTCGCAAGCCATATTTCCGATAAATATGGCAACCATAAAAATGGTGTCTCCGCATGTGGACGATGCCGGCACCCCCTTTTTATGGGAACAGGACATTGGGAAATGCCCCAGGCGTGATATCAGCCAATGGGGAACTGGCAGACAGGTCATGAGTCCCCTCGTTCTGTAGCTAAATTCATAACTGTCACAATGAGAGCATTGGCGTCCGCCTACGACGCTCCCAGGCAAAGTTATGGCCAATATCCCCTTTGCTGGATAATTCTGATCCATGCAGGGGGAGTGGCAGTGCTTCCCTGTGAGGTCACTAAGGTAGGAGGGGACCTGGATCTGCCCAGGTTGATAACCCTACTTCGGCCATTTTCCAGCGTTCTTCTGCTCGGGGGCCTGGTTGGGACAGACCTGTGAGAGAGTTCCTGGAAACCTGGTCTACAGCGCCCCCCTGTGGCCAGACACACAAGGTAACTGATGTAATTGTATACCTGTTTGTAACCCATGCTTTATCTGTAACTGTACTCTGACATATGTATATTCTGTAGATTCCCTATTGTATATATTGTAGTTTCTAGTGTGCTTTAGGCGATTAAATTATATAATTAATCTTGGGCTGTTCTGTTATCTCGATCTTGAATCCCACGTCTGTGTGTTCGGCTAATAGTTACCGTAAATCGGTTGGTGGCAGCGAGTTGTGCCAAGGATTATTGTGGGGAGGCCAGTGAGATTCGGGGAGAGTTTATATATTCCGCCCGCGGAGGTCGGGGGAATATATACCCTTCTCTCGCCGGGGGCCCTTCAATAATCGGCATAAGTAGTATAGCGGCCTCCTTGCTTATGGTCGGGCAATTCCATAATTGGCCTGACTATAAGAGGGGCGCTAGAGAGCGCGTCACGTGCTCTGTCTGTCGGTCGGGAGGTATGAAGGAGGGGGACGCCCCCTTGCTACCCCCCGATTGTGACGTACTGGTAGCCAGCGCGGGGGATTTCTGAGTGACCCCCCGGTGGTTTGTGACATATTGGTGGCAAGCGGTGGGATCGAGATAATAGTGTGTGTGAGTGTGAGACCCATACTCCCAGACACTAAAGACTGCCTGCAGCAGCTGTGGCTGCTGGGGTCTTCAGACTAGCTCAACACTAGAGTGTCAGAGTGCAGATACTGTAAGGTGTGTGGAGGCATCAGGTGTCAGTTCTGTGTCAGTGACCAAAGTCTGCAACAATGGCTGATAGCACCAGGAGCAAAGCCAAAGGAATGGCCGATACTCAGGCCAGAGACGATGAGGAGGTTGTCCACGAGCCCTCCAGGAGCCCGACGCCAGAGAACAGCTCTGCAGAGGACATCGCACAACCTGGGACTGCTGGACAAGATGAGGAGGAGCTCGCCCAAGGTTCCTCAACGAGCCAGATGCCAGCCCTCCGCTCTGCAATGGACAGTGAAGCACCAGGCTCCGCAGCGGGCCGCAGATCACCACGTGCCATTCCACCGAGCCTGGGAGGCTCGGATAGCCTTCTTCAAATGGCTATGGCCCTTCTCCAGGCTGGAGACCGGGATACCTACGAGATACTCATGGCAGAGCGCAGGGCAGAGCGGCAGGCAGCGCGTGAAGAGCGCCAGGCAGAGCGTGACTACCAGCTGCAGCTAGCTCAGCTCCGGCCCTCATCAGCCACACGTGACCTTCAAGACACCAAACTTCCAAAGGTCCGTGTTGAGGACTTCCCAGTGCTGGAGAAGGATGGAGACTTGGACTCTTTCTTGACTGCTTTTGAGCGGACTTGCTTGCAGCACCATCTGAACAAGGACCAGTGGGCCAAATACCTGACCCCCCGTTTAAGGGGTAAGGCCCTGGATATCCTTGGGGACTTGCCTGCTGAGGCAGATCAGGGCTACGACACCATCAAGCGGGCCCTGATCCAACAGTACAACCTCACCCCGGAGTCCTACCGCAAGAAGTTCCGGACGCTGCAGAAGGGACCAAAGGACTCCTGGGCTGACCACCGGCGGGCACTTGCCCGAGCTGCCGACCACTGGACCCAAGGCCTGCAGCTTTCCACCGGACCGGAGATCCTGGACTTGTTCATCACGGAGCAACTCTTGTGGAACTGCCCTGAGGATCTCCGCCAGTTCATCCGAGACCAGAAGCCAAAGGGATCCACGGCTACAGCTGCCCTGGCAGATGACTACACCAACAATCGGGCTCCTGAAGCCAGGAGAGCAGCCACCAGCAGCACCTGGAGAGGGGGTAAGATGAACTCTGCGACTGCCCCACCTGCCCCTAGACTGCAGGGGGTGTCCCCCTCAACTCCCCTCTCCAGGCCCGTGGCAGAGCCAAGACGGTGCCACCAGTGCAACCTACCTGGACACTTCAAGGCCATGTGCCCTCAGCGTCCCAAGGCCCCGGCTCCGTCCCCGTCCCAAGGGCCGCCCAAGGTGTATTGTGTGGGTGGGGGTGGTGGTAGGTCCCTGGACAGCTTCCAACCTGTCACCGTCGGCCAGTCTGTGACCATAGGACTGCGAGACAGCGCCTCGGAGGTGACTCTGGTGCGGCCTGAGATGGTGTCCCCCCAAGACTTGATCCCTGGAAAAACCCTCGCTGTCTCCGGGATTGGAGGCATTGACCCGGCGCTGCCTGTTGCTGACATTTATGTGGACTGGGGCGCAGGGCGAGGGGTGAGGGAGGTGGGGGTAACTGATCGGATCCCTGCAAACGTGCTACTTGGGACAGATTTGGGGCAAATAACCTCCCAGTTTGGCCCCGCCCCAAAGGCTGAACCTTCAGCCAGTGCTGACGTGCCTCCGGACAATGTTAATGTGTTATCTATGAATGATGTAAGGGAGGAGGGAGTGAACTCTGATATTTCTGCTTGCACAGACACCATAGACACACACGCAGCTGCAGCTGTGACAGGGGAGGGGGTCAGAGAAAGGTGTGACAATGCCTCTACAAGTAACCAGCCTGTGAGCTGGGATCTGCTGCCCTCTGCAGGGATAAGCAGAGAGCAGGGTGCTGCAGGGGGAGGACCAGTGTGTGGGGTGGGGGCTACCACAGCAAATGTGGGGTCCCCAGAGATTTCACAGCGGGGTTCTGTTGCTGCAGGAGGGGAACAGGCAGGTGAGATTGGGGCCGGTCCAGGAGCGGAAGTGCTCCCAGGTAAGATCTCGGTGCATGGTTCCCCCACAACCGGGGTGTCAGGAAGCCAGGTAGGTCTGCCTGAACCGGCGACTTGGTCAGGAACGGAGGAGGAGCAGGCACGACCCACGGTCGCAGCGGCTGTGGCCGCTGTCACCCGCAGTGGGAGTGCTGGAAGCCAAGGGGCCTCCCGGAGGTCCGATAGCTCTTCCCCTTCTGACCAAGTGGCAGCCGAGTCAGGTGGAGGCCAGGACACAGGTCCCGGGGTACTGACTGAAGATGTGACAGTCTCGTCGATTCTGGCCACATCTAGTCAGGAGTTTCAGGCAGCGTTAGAAGCTGACGACAGCCTGAAAGCTCTAAAGGAGCAGGCGGCACAGCCTCCCTCGGACTCGGACCCGGAGCGAGTGGTCTGGGACCAAGGACGGCTGTACCGGGCCACGGTCCAGCAGGGTTCACCGGAGGCGTGGCCCAGGGACCGACAGTTGGTGGTACCCTATCCGTTCCGGACGGAGTTGTTGCGGATCGCACATGAGATTCCGATGGCCGGACACCTAGGGATCGCTAAGACCAAGGCCAGGTTAAACCAGCATTTCTACTGGCCAAAAATGGGGGCCGATGTGGCTGCCTACTGCCGTTCGTGTGAAACCTGTCAGAGAGTGGGGAAGGCGGGGCCACACCCCAAAGCCCCACTAGTATCTCTGCCAATCATCGATGAGCCTTTCAGGAGGGTGGCTGTGGATCTGGTCGGCCCGCTGGCCATCCCCAGCAGCTCCGGGAAACGCTTCATACTGACGGTAGTGGACTATGCCACCCGGTACCCAGAAGCAGTGGCCTTGTCGTCCATTCGGGCTGACAAGGTGGCCACCGCATTGCTGGAGATTTTCTCCCGAGTGGGTTTTCCCCAGGAAATGCTCACCGACCGGGGGACCCAATTCATGTCCCAGCTGATGGAGACCCTCTGTAAGCAAGTCCAGGTGCGACATCTGGTGGCCAGCCCGTACCATCCACAGACTAATGGCCTGTGCGAGCGGTTCAATGGCACCTTAAAGCAGATGCTTAAGATGTTGGTCGACTCCCATGGGCGTGACTGGGAGCGGTATCTCCCACACCTGTTATTTGCTTATCGGGAGGTTCCACAGGCCTCAACCGGATTCTCACCGTTTGAGCTCCTGTACGGGCGACGTGTGCGGGGCCCCCTGGCTCTGGTGAAAGAGGCTTGGGAAGGGGATTTGGCCACCCCTGGAGTGTCGGTTATCGAGTATGTCATGCGCTTCCGGGACAAAATGCAGGCCTTGACGCAACTGGTACACGACAATATGGCTCAAGCCCAGGCCGATCAGAAGCGTTGGTACGACCAGAACGCTTGTGAGAGGACCTACCAAGTGGGTCAAGAGGTGTGGGTACTGGTCCCCGTACCACAGGACAAGCTTCAGGCAGCCTGGGAAGGCCCATACCTCGTGTACCAGCAGCTCAACCCTGTGACGTACCTGGTCACCCTGGACCCTGCCCGTGGAAGGCGGAAGCCCTTCCATGTGAACATGATGAAGGCACATCATGAGCGGGAGGCATGTGCACTCCCTGTGTGCAACCTGCCCGAGGAGGGAGAAGCGGAAACCCTCTTGGATATGCTAGCCCAGGTTAGGGCAGGCGGATCCATTGAGGATGTGGAGGTTGGCCACCAGCTCTTGGAGGACCAACGGTCCCAGCTGTGGGCCACCCTACACCCCTTCCGGGGGTTGTTTACCAACCAGCCCGGAAGGACTGACTTGGCTGTCCATCACGTGGACACTGGGGATCATCCCCCGATCCGGCGTTCAGCATATCGGGTCTCCCTGGAGGTGCAGCAACACATGCGCCAGGAGATTGACGAGATGCTGGAGCTGGGGGTGATCCAGGCATCCAACAGCGCTTGGGCCTCGCCTGTAGTCCTCGTCCCTAAGAAGGACCGAACCACTCGGTTCTGCGTGGACTACAGGGGGCTCAATGCTGTCACGGTCGCCGATGCGTACCCAATGCCACGCATCGATGACCTGCTCGATCAGTTGGCCGGGGCTCAGTACCTGACCATCATGGACCTGAGCCGGGGATATTGGCAGATCCCCCTGACTCGCAAGGCCAGGGAACGCTCTGCCTTTATTACCCCATTTGGACTGTACGAGTCCACGGTGATGCCATTCGGGATGAGGAATGCCCCTGCCACTTTCCAGCGGATGGTCAACACCCTGCTCAAGGGACTTGAAGGGTACGCGGCCGCGTACCTGGATGACATTGCCGTCTTCAGTCCCACCTGGGAGGACCACCTAGAGCATCTAGCACAGGTGCTCAGGCGGATCCACCGGGCAGGTTTGACCATCAAGCCGGGAAAGTGTCAGCTGGCCATGAGCGAGGTCCAGTACCTCGGTCACCGGGTAGGTGGGGGAACGCTGAAGCCCGAGCCTGAGAAAGTGGAGGCCATCGCATCCTGGCCCACCCCCAGGACCAAGAAGCAGGTGATGTCCTTCTTGGGGACCGCTGGGTACTATAGGAGGTTTGTTCCATGCTGTAGTAGCCTGGCAAAGCCCTTGACGGACCTCACCAAGAAGAAGCTGCCCTCTGCAGTCGATTGGACAATGGACTGCGAGACAGCCTTCCGGGCCCTAAAGGACGCCCTGTCCAGCCCGCCCGTGCTACAGGCAGCCGACTTCACGCGGCCGTTTGTAGTACAGACCGACGCCAGTGACTTCGGCCTCGGTGCGGTGCTCAGCCAGGTGGACTCTGCGAGCCAAGAGCACCCAGTCTTGTACCTGAGCAGGAAGCTGTTACCAAGGGAAGTTGCCTATTCCACGATGGAGAAGGAGTGCCTGGCCATAGTGTGGGCCCTGCAGCGTCTGCAACCCTATCTATACGGGCGCCACTTCATCGTGGAGACGGACCACAATCCCCTCAGCTGGTTGCACACCGTCTGTGGGACGAATGGGCGATTGTTGCGATGGAGCCTTGCGCTCCAGCAATACAACTTCACCATTCGCCACAAAAGGGGCCGTGACCACGGTAACGCAGACGGGCTGTCCCGACAAGGAGAGGTCGCGGACGGGCGCACGGGGGAACACCGGAGTGTGCTGCCCCCTAGCGCCCTCAAAAGGGGGGAGGTGTGAGGTAAATCCGGAGATATGACGATAAATCATGACATTCAAGTCATGTCAGGAAGCCCTCTCCTGGTGTCACTACCCCCTTCCCTTCACACAACTGGTTTAGCAACAAATCCATGGCCATGTCCTGTGATATGGAAATTAGGTGGCTTTAGGACAATGGACACAGGATGACTCCCTGCCGTCACCCTGTAGTAGGAGCTGCTAGCTAGTTAGCAAGGCTATGGAAATAGCCAGACAGAACGACTCCAGTAAAAAATGGTTCACATCTCGCAAGCCATATTTCCGATAAATATGGCAACCATAAAAATGGTGTCTCCGCATGTGGACGATGCCGGCACCCCCTTTTTATGGGAACAGGACATTGGGAAATGCCCCAGGCGTGATATCAGCCAATGGGGAACTGGCAGACAGGTCATGAGTCCCCTCGTTCTGTAGCTAAATTCATAACTGTCACAATGAGAGCATTGGCGTCCGCCTACGACGCTCCCAGGCAAAGTTATGGCCAATATCCCCTTTGCTGGATAATTCTGATCCATGCAGGGGGAGTGGCAGTGCTTCCCTGTGAGGTCACTAAGGTAGGAGGGGACCTGGATCTGCCCAGGTTGATAACCCTACTTCGGCCATTTTCCAGCGTTCTTCTGCTCGGGGGCCTGGTTGGGACAGACCTGTGAGAGAGTTCCTGGAAACCTGGTCTACAGCGCCCCCCTGTGGCCAGACACACAAGGTAACTGATGTAATTGTATACCTGTTTGTAACCCATGCTTTATCTGTAACTGTACTCTGACATATGTATATTCTGTAGATTCCCTATTGTATATATTGTAGTTTCTAGTGTGCTTTAGGCGATTAAATTATATAATTAATCTTGGGCTGTTCTGTTATCTCGATCTTGAATCCCACGTCTGTGTGTTCGGCTAATAGTTACCGTAAATCGGTTGGTGGCAGCGAGTTGTGCCAAGGATTATTGTGGGGAGGCCAGTGAGATTCGGGGAGAGTTTATATATTCCGCCCGCGGAGGTCGGGGGAATATATACCCTTCTCTCGCCGGGGGCCCTTCAATAATCGGCATAAGTAGTATAGCGGCCTCCTTGCTTATGGTCGGGCAATTCCATAATTGGCCTGACTATAAGAGGGGCGCTAGAGAGCGCGTCACGTGCTCTGTCTGTCGGTCGGGAGGTATGAAGGAGGGGGACGCCCCCTTGCTACCCCCCGATTGTGACGTACTGGTAGCCAGCGCGGGGGATTTCTGAGTGACCCCCCGGTGGTTTGTGACAGCCAGCATCTGCTTCATGCTGCCGGTGGATTGGGCAGCTGTCACGTTCCCTTTTTTTTCATACATATAGAACTTCAACAAGCTTACTGTGTAAGTGCAGAAAAGGTATAACCTGCCACCAGGAAGTGAGACGCAGCAAAACCTCATCATGCAAAAATTACTCCATATCCTCATGAAATCATTTATTTTTTATTCACGCATGCCATTCCTACTTAGTGCTACAGAACTAGCCGGCCGGAGGATAGCTGGAGATTATCATTTGCAGGGATTAGGAGATACATGTCATACATCAGAGATGGTTGGGGCTATAGTAAACCAATCTGTTCACATTTTGGTGTTACCAATGATATATGGAATTGCACGTAATGATATAATAGAATATTACTTAGTCACACTGGTAAATTATTAACCCTTCGTCCTTAAGGAAGTCATAGGTTTAGTAAACGATTGTTAGAAATTAATGTTAAACTTTTGTTTAGCTGCTACCTCTCGAGTGGGATTCTGTCTTTGAGACTTCAGTTTCTGTAACGACAATTATTCTGCAACTGGAACTGATTATGGTGATAGGAAGTAGAAGTTTCCACATGTAATGTTATCCTATGGAAGAATGTTGCTCACCGGAGGATTATGGGCTGACTTGTGAGATCAGTGGTCATCTAGGTCAACTTGTGGATGTGATACTTTCAGGATATATTCAGTTTTATCTCACATGTAGCATGAGTGACATTGTACTTAAAGGGAATCTGTTCTGAAAAAATCAAGTCTTGTGCACTTTTTTTTATTAAATCATAGTGCATTTTTTAATTCATATACACATTTATATGAAAGTACGTCAATCATCAGACTCCGGCGTCCTAGTTAAGGGCAGCATGTTATGTGCACAGTTTTGTTCTTCCAGCGACTAAAGTTCGCTGTGTACATGAGGGCAGTGTTTCCTCGCCCCTCAGGGGAGTAGTTGAGAGACGTATATCTAGCAGCCTGCAAGGGTGGCAAGGGGAGTGCTTGCTTCATGAATCCATTGGACTCTTAGGGCTCATGCGCACGTAACTACGTAACTGCTGAATATTCTGCAGCGATTTGACAGCACATATGACCTTCAAAGCGCTGCAGAAACACTGCATAATGGATGCAGTTTTTTTTATAGAAAAAAGCCTATTTCATGCGCTATGGCTGCTGCCCCCACTATAGACAGAGTGGGAGCTGCATCCATAGCTCACGGAATAATTGACATGCTCATTTTATGAACGCATGGATTTGGGTCAAAATTATGGCATCTGTCACGCTCCCCGGGTCCTCTGCTCCGCTTCCCGGCTCACCTGCCACGCTCCCCGCTCTCCAGCCTCCATCGCCCGCGCTTCCCAGGCCTCCTGGTCCCCGCTCCCGGCGCCCGTCGGCTTCCCAGCCCCAGCCCGGCTCTGCTGCGTCCTCCTCTCAGCTTCCTGCCCTGGCTTCTGGCACTCGGGCCGCGCGCATGCGCATTAGGGCGCGCGCGCGGTCACTGACCCTTTCTTAAAGGGCCAGTGTCCACTGACAGGAAATGAAGCACACAGGTACGGGGTATAAAGGGGTGCAATGTCCAAGGGGGCGGGGCCTGATCTTCGTGTTTCCCAAGCTAGGAGTCAGGTCTCCTTGTGTTCCTGTGAGATACTTACCTCTCTCTCTTCTAGAGCCGATCCTGCATTGCCATCCGGTCCTGCCGTATCCCGAACCCCGAACGCTGCCTTTCTGCCATCCTGACAGTCCGCACCATCTCTGTTCCCTGCGGTGACCCGTCATCTCGCTCCAACGGTTCCGGACCCCGCCTGACATCATCCCGGCTTCCGAACCTGAGCTCCGTCACCCGGACCACCATCAGTGACCCCGTGGTTCCAGGGACTTCTCCATTGTGCTCTTGTGCGCGGACTGTTCTGCTACCTATAGTGCTCCGGCTACCGGACTCCTTTCCTCATCGGGGAGTTCGGCCCAGTGGATCCACCTCCCGGGTCTGCCCATCCACGTGGCCCTAACAGCATCCAAATCGCTGTGTTCATAAAAGCAACGTGCGCACGTAGCATGCACAATCTACATAGATTGTGCAGGGAACGCAGGATGCATGCATTTACACTGCAGTGCAATACGCAGCGTAAATGCATGCAATTACGCAACGTGCGCACAAGCCCTTAACTGTGTGTCCTATGCAATCTCTTAGGGCATTGAGCATCTAAGGGGTACTTTGCATGCTGCGACATCGCTAGCATCGGCTAGCGATGCCGAGCGCAATAGTGCCCGCCCCCGTCGCACATGTGATATGTGGTGATAGCTGCCGTAGCGAACATTATCGCTACGGCAGCTTCACACGCACTTACCTGCCCTGCGACGTCGCTCTGGCTGGCGACCCGCCTCCTTCCTAAGGGGGCGGGTCGTGCGGCGTCACAGCGGCGTCACATGGCAGGCGGCCAATAGAAGCGAAGGGGCCGAGATGAGCGGGACATAAACATCCCGCCCACCTCCTTCCTTCCACATTGCCAGTGGAGACAGGTAAGGAGATGTTCCTCGCTCCTGCGGCTTCACACAGCCATGTGTGCTGCCGCAGGAACGAAGAACAACATCGTATCTCCTATTGGTGCGACATTATGAAAATGACCGACGCTACACAGATCACCAATTTTCGACGCTTTTGCGATCGTTTATCGGCGCATCTAGGCTTTACACGTTGCGACGTCGTTACCGACGCCAGATGTGCGTCACTTTTGATTTGTCCCCGACGATATCACAGTAGCGATGTCGCAACGTGCAAAGTACCCCTAAGTATCTTTTAGCAATGTTTTGGCTCCTAGGATTTCGTACCTGTAGTTGGAAAATGCTCTATTGGTGTATTGCAGTTTCCTGTCTTGCTAGTTGGCACTCTGATCAGCAGCATCATGTAGAGATTTCTTTTCAGCTTGTGCTGTGTACATTAAAGGCTAGGTTAGCTAGTCATGAAGGAATTTGTAGCAAATATGGAACTTATCTATAGGATAGGTGATAACTTCAGTTTATTGGGGTCGGACCGCTAGAATCCCGTCTGATTCCGAGAACAAAATCCAACAGAGAATGAATGAATCAGAAATGCACTTGCATCTACCTCTGCTATTCAGACAGGGGATTTCAGAGCTCCATTCTCAAGATAGGTGCGGGTCTCAGTGTTAGCTATGTCCCCACGCTGCAGAAAACGCGCGGAATTTGCCGCGGATTTTTCGCGGAAATTCCGTGGATTTTTCAAAAATCTGCAGCACAGCTACTCCCCAGCCATTTCTATGGCATTTGGGAACTGCTGTGCCTACGCTGCAGATTTTTCTGCAGCAGAAATAATGCGGATTTCCCTGCGGAAAAATCAGCAGCATGTCAATTATTCCTGCGGATTTCTCCGCAGGGTCCCATATACTTACCTGCCTTGATAGGAGATAACGAAGTCACTTTCTCCGTCCGGTGTACAGCAGCGTGGTGGATCCAGGTACAGGAAGGAAGAGGTGGGCGGGGCCTGCACGAGCTCTGGTCATGTGACAGCCGGAGCTAGTTCAGGCCCGTCCACCTTCTCCTGCAGACGCTGACAGAGTGACCCGGCCGCCGGAAAGCGAGGTGCTGCGTGATGGAGGTAAGTATGAATACCCGATCACTGCAGCACTTGTTCTGCATTGAGGATGCAGTGCCGAAGCCACAGTACTGTATCCTCAATGCAGGATACCGCAGCATATCCGCAGGACATTCCGCAAATAAACTGCAGCATGGAAACAAAGTTTTGCTGCGGTTTTCTGTGAGCTCCTGCGGAATGTCCTGCGGATATAACCGCAGGACACTCTCCCCGTGGGTACATAGCCTTAGGCTATGTTCACACATTACTTTTTTGCTGCATTATTGGTGTTTCATTTGTCTATAGTACATGTTTAAATAAAATTAGTTTTATTCACCACAAAATCAGTGAAAACACAGGTGCACTTTTGCACTCCCATTGCTTTGAATAGTGGAAAAAAAGCAGAAAAAATGCTGAAAGAATTGACGTCCTGCTTCATTTCAGTCGGAAAAAAAAAATCAAGTGTGTGTCTGTGTGTACATGAGATTTCTGAAATCTCAGCTTTTGCTGGTACTGTAAAAAGAAGCTTTTTATTTGCATAAAATCATGTAAAAAAAATGCCGCAAAAACACAACTTGTGAACATAGCCTTAAAGGGGTTGTACACTACTTGCACAACCCTTACTCATTCACCTTGTAACCCCCGAAAAAATAAGTAAGCCTATACTCACCTCCGGTGCAGCTGCGGTTTCAGTGATGTCTGAAGCTGCATTCCCGGGGTCCACATAATATTGTTATGACCCACGGGCCCCACAACCCTTTAAGTCCCCCAGTAACCAAGAAATTATTCCCTATCCTGCAAACAGATGAAAATTTGGATACTTAGTACAAACCCATTAACATTAAATGGTGAAATTGTGCTGAAAGGTTACATGTCATTTATGAAGCTAGAGGTAGATAAACTCTTGTATTCACCCGTGAAATCATTTGTGAAAATAAACACATCCAAATTTAATTATTTGTTTTTTTGTCCCAGTACTTGAAACCAAATTTGGTCCTTAGGTAAAGGCAACCTTACATGAACAACAACATTTGGCAAATTACACCGTGTGATCATTTAATAGAAACTAGGCCAAAATGCAGAAGCAGTGTGTGAAAATGAAGTAAACTCCATGAATCAGCAATTTGTAGAACCAACTTTAGCAATAACTTGAAGAAATCGTTTTCTGCACCAATTTATCAGTCTTTTACAGTATTCTGGAAGAATTCTTGCCCAATCTTTTTACAATGTTGCTTAAAAGGGTTTTCCATTACTAGGACCAGGGGTGGACAATCCATTGGCTGCAACTTGTGCGACCGCACAGAAGCCCAAGAGGTCAAGGGGTCCATTTCCACCTTCAAAGTAGGTGGATTTGTGCATTATGATGAGATTTTGGACAGCAAAGGGCCCATATAATGTTCTTGCACAAGGGCTCTCTTCTGTCTGTGTCCGCCACTGACTAGGACAACCCCTTCAGATTCTACATTTTCCCCAGGTATAATACAATAGCCTATTTTTGCCTCCCGTGACCGTGCCATTCCAGCAGTGTCTGGGCTCACGTTACTGGGTCTCACTTAACGTCATGTTTGATCCACATCCAATCACCACCGGTTTCTGTTTCCTCTTTAAGTTCATTGAGGTTTGTGCACCACTCTTTTAAAACTAGTCATCAGGATTATCCACATTAACCTAAAGATATGGCTAAAATAGCGCTGTCGTACTGATTTAATAGATGCTTCAGTGTAGGACTCTGTAACCTGTTTTTTGTTAAATCATCATTAGACGTTTCAGCTTCCTAAGCTCTTCATCCTCACGCTACACCAGTCTTGATCGAGTAGAAAAGAGCTGAATTTATTAAGAGGCGCACACTGCCTAATTGATTTCGCTCCTCTTCTGTGTGATTAGTGCTTGAGTGCACCACGCCAGAAATGCTACTCCAGTAAAAGACAGTAATAACATGTCCCTCTTCCCCACCTGACCTAAACACTATTGAGAACTTATGGGCTCTTCTTAACTCCTAAGCGAACGCCGATAATATTTAAAACATTGGTCATTAAGGAGCCTTATTGCTGATCGTTGTTTTAAAACTTCAAACAGGAATAAGTGTATAGTGCCCCCTGAGTGACTGGTGTATATGACAGCTGACACTCAGTGTTATTGGATTGGTCCTGACTGGTTAGAAGACCCCCTTTAACACAGTGGCCCACTGCCATCATAATATCAGGTGCCGATGGTTGCCACGGTACCCTGAGGTCATTCGATGACCTCAGATTACCGTGGGCTGTTATAAGCAGGGTCTAACAGGCATAGTCATTGAGATACAGACATGTCTCAGGCACTACAGTACAAGACTATTGCAGTGCATGAGACTTGCATTGTAAAAACAACAGAAAAAAGCTCACGCAAATCACAAAAACCCATTTCGCCAACAAAAAACACAGCCTTTGCTTTAAAACAAAAATAAACAAAGCACGCATAATTGATATTGACCCAAACTATAAAACTGTGACGTTATTTATTTTATTTGGAGAACACATAAAAAGAAAATGAATAAAAAACAGGCCAAAAATGTGTATTTATCATACTGACACACATAAAAGTGAATAAAAAGTGATCAATAAGCCATAGGTAAAAAATAATGGTAGAAATTAAAATGGCAAACTGTGGTGCAAAAAAAACAAGCCCTAACATGGCTCATGTGAGAAGAAAAAAAAAGTTACAGCTCTCAGAATATATGGCAATGCAGCAACGCAAAGATAAATAAACGTTTCTAAAATATTGTTTTTAGTGTATAAAAGTAGGAAAGCATAAAAAATATATAAATCTAGTATTGCTATAATCGTACTGACCCAAGGAATATATACAAAAATAAATAACTGAAAACAATAACTAAATTGCTGATTTTGTTAATTTTTTGTCCATTTTTTTTGTTCACAGTGAACCACACAAAAATAAAAATAACTATTCCTATACAGCTGTCTTACCTCTTAAAAATCGGAATAAGGCTCGGCTCACATTTATCCTGTGCTCTCCGCTAAGCACTTACGTTTGGGTTTCCAGATAAATCCCACAAAAACACAAATTAGACAAAACCCCTGATGGAACCTCTCACTATAATAAGGCAGATGGAGCCACTTTGAACTTCGTCTGTTCTCTGCTTCGGGCATGTCCCATCATTTTAGCGTGTTTAATCAAAGGTCTGTGCACGGCTTAAATGATGGATACCACCAGAACAGATGCCAAATGGAGTCAAATGTGTCTCCATCTGCTTCATTATAGTGAGTGGTCCCGTCGGGGGTTTTGTTCTGAATCGCATTTTTGTGAGATCTACAAAGAAACCCCAACATAAGTCCTCAGCATAGAAGACAAGAATGTGATCCCACATTCAGCATAGAAGACAAGAATGTGATCCCAGCCTTATACTGAAAGTAAAGAAATGTATAGCCCCCAAAATGTTACCAATAAAACCTCTAATTTATCCCTCCCAAAGCAAGCCCCCACTCAGGTCCGTCATCTGTCACTGGAACTTTTGGCGGTTCCCACATTACTGGTAGAACAAATCGCTCTCACCATCTCAAATATAGGACATCACCGCGTTGGGCGAAATTGTGCAATAAATTGTGGGATCCAGTTTCACCTATTAAAGCTCACCAATCACCAGGATTTTCGTAATCTTAAGCCAATGCTATACTAGAAACACCTGTGCTCATGTCATACCCATGTGACCAGAAGGGGTAACAAAGGGCCAACAAAGCTGATACCAGGAAGCAAAATTATTTTTCTGTTGGCTGAGGCCCCGCCCCTTCTGGTCACTTGGGTATGACATCAGCACAGTACTTCTAGTCACTTAGTAAAACGATTCTATAATAGAATTGGCATAAATAATAGGGGGAGGACGGACAGGCAGGGGGCAGGAATCACTATGAATACCCACCCCAGCTATCAGATCACTTGTGGGGTTTCTGCTGATCAGGCACCTCAGGAGTTCTGCTAATGGAGCCTGCAATCTAAAAGGGAACCTGCATTCTAAAAGCCAAGCAGCAAACCTTCCCATTTGACCATCTGATCCCTGCCATGTGCTCAAACAGTAGTGTACTGCCAAGTTTGGTAAAAATTGCATAACAAATTGTGCTGTCTACAGGGTGGGCCATTTCTATGGATACATCTAAATAAAATGGGAATGGTTGGTAATGTCATCTTCCTGTTTGTGGATCATTAGTATATGGGAGGGGGAAAACTTTTCAAGATGGGTGGTGACCATGGCGGCCATTTTGAAGTCTGCCATTTGGGATCCAACTTTATTTTTTCCAACGGGAAGAGCATCATCTATCACATCAAACTTAATGAAAATTTCACAAGAAAAACAATGGTGTGCTTGGTTTTAACATAACTTTATTCGTTCATTAGTTATTTACAATTTTATGACCACTTATAAAATGTGTTCAAAGTACTGCCCATTGTGTTGGATTGTCAATGCAACCCTCTTCTCCCACTCGTGACACTCTGATAGCAACACCGCAGAAGAAATGCTAGCACAGGCTTCCAGTATCCATTGTTTCAGATGCTGCATAGACAATTGCCTTCAGATGACCCCAAAGATAAAAGTCTAAGGGGGTCAGATTGGGAGACCTTGGTGGCCATTCAACTGGCCCATGATGACCAATCCACTTTCCAGGACACTATTCATGTAGGAATGCTCGGACCTGACTAATTTTATCAAATTATGTATAGTGCCTCTGGGTTCAACATGCTCACTAAACCCATGGATAAAATCCGTGAGAGGTGTATTTTCCAAGTTTCCAAAATGGGGTCATTTATGGTGGGGAGTTCTGTTGTTTAGGCACCTTAGTGGCCCTGAAAAATGCAACATGGCACCCACAATTTATTTCAGCCAATTTTGTGTTCTAAAATTCAAATGGTGCCCTTTCTCTTCCAAGCCCGACTGTTTGTCCAAACAGAAGTTTCTTCTGACCACATGTAAACTATCAGCGTAGCTAAAGCAACATTTTAGAGGAAAACGTACTATTTATTTTTTCATTCCACCTTGCATTAATTCCTGTGTAGCACCTAAAGGGTTAAACATTTCCTGACCGCAGTTTTGAAGAATTTGAGAGGTGCAGTTTTTAAAATAGTATCTTTTTTGTTGAGTTTCTAATATAAACGCCCCTCAAAATCCATTTGAATCAGATTAAGTCCCTAAAGAAAGAAGGTTTGTAAATTTCTTTAAAAAATGATGACCAATTACTGCTAAACTTTTAACCCTTCCAACATCCTAACACAATAAAATAACATTTGAAAAATGATGCAGATGTAAAATAGACATGTGGGAAATTATATTTATTAATTTTTTTGGACAGTATGACTAAGTGCTTTACGGCTATAAAAACTGAACGATGGTCCAGCTTTAAGAAATTTAGCTTGGTCTGTAGGGTAAAAATTGGCTTGGTCACTAAGTGGTTAAAAAGGAGATTTTTTTTTTATAGTGAAGGAAAACACTTTCAGCAGTGCCTTGGGGGGTCTGGTTGGTGGAGCTGATCACCAAGAGATTAAGGGGTACATTGCACGTTGCGACATCGCTAGCATCGAACATTATCGCTACGGCAACTTCACACACACTTACCTGCCCTGCGACGTTGCTCTGGCCGGCGACCCGCCTCCTTCCTAAGGGGGCGGGTCGTGCGGCGTCACAGCGACGTCACACGGCAGGCGACCAATAGAAGCGGAGGGGCGGAGATGAGCGGGATATAAACATCCCGCTCACCTCCTTCCTTCCGCATTGGCGGTGGAGGCAGGTAATGAGATATTCCTCGCTCCTGCGGCTTCACACACAGCGATGTATGCTGCCGCAGGAACGAGGAACAACATCGTATCTCCTATTGGTGCAACATTATGAAAATGACCGACGCTACACAGATCACTGATTTTCGACGCTTTTGCGATCGTTTATCGGTGCATCTAGGCTATACACGTTGCAATGTCGTTACCGGCGCTGGATGTGCCTCACTTTCGATTTGACCCCGACGATATCGCAGTAGCGATGTCGCAGCGTGCAAAGTACCCCTTAGTTGACAGACTTCATGAATGTAAGGCTTATGGCTGTTATTTAAAAGTAAGGGGGCTATATTGGTCACTGTCAGAATTGTAGTTTTGCACATTTTGTCCAATCTAAGACTTCAGATGCATTTCTGGCTTAGAAAACGCTGCCACTTTTCATGAATCTGATGGATGGGTTTGACTATCCCTTGGCCGGCTCTATCTTGGTGGATCTGATCCAAAGCGGTGTGCAAATGCCAAAAGTAAAAGTTTTTTTGCGCATCTCCATATTGCACAAAAAAAAAAATAAACTTTTCAAAGCTTTTACATCACTTCTATGGTGTAAAAGCTTTGAATCTATCCCTTAATTCCTATGGAAGCAGTAAGAATTTACTTACACAGATGGTCCGACATTTAAGGTAATTTTCATCCTAAATCATTATCTATTTAATGCAATAATCCAAACTATTCTCTAATTTTCCGTAATTAAAAATTCTCTCTTCTTCCCTATCTAACTGTTTTTTTATGATGTTCTGATCTGTGATGTTCCTGTTGACTAGAGGGTCTATTTAATTAGTGTTTTCCTGCTATGATGCCATACGCCAGGCGAAGGCAAGATGAAATGCTTGTCTGGGTGGGCACCATCTTGGCAGGTGAGCATGTTTGATGGGACCATTGTCATTTGTGTCCTCACAGCTTATAATTATGGTATATCTGTAAGCATACCATTTAATGTTTAGATATTGGGATTCCAGTTTTTCTATATGTGCACAATTGCCTTTTATATCTTGTCATATCTTTTACTTACCTTGGCACATATACTGTTTCATGCTGTAATCCTTATTTCCACAGTGGCATGCAAGTTATTTTAAACAGTTAAGCAAGTTGAAGATGAACTGATCTCTAAAAGGCATAAAGTAAAAGATGACACTGTTTCTTTGCATTTTAGGCAAAAAATAAATAAAAAATTATCTTTCACATTTCAAATTTACCAAAAAAGGAAAATGGGCAAATGCAAAAGTTTGGGCACCCTGCTTGGTTACTAACTAGTTGTACCCCCTTTTGGTAAGTATTGTAAATGCTCTTAATAGCTAGCCAAGAGTCATTCAATTCTTGTCTGAGTGATTTTCATCCATGCTTCCTTGGAAAAGTCTTCCGGTTCTGTGAGATTCCTGGGTCATCTTGCATGTACTGCTTTATTGAGTTCTAGCCACAGATTTTCAATGAAGTTTGGATCAGGGGACTGTGAGGGCCATTGTAAAACCTCCAGCTTGCGCCTTTTGAGGTAGTCTTTGACTTGTGTTTAGGATCATTATCCATATGTAGAAGCGATACTCTTTTCAACTTTAGCATTTTTACAGATGGTGTTGTGTTTGTATTAAGAATTTGTTGACATTTCATTAAATCCATTCCTCCCTTTACCCATGACATTCCTCCCTTGCCATTGGCTCCAACACAACCTCAAAGCATAAGTGATTCACTCCATGCTTAATGGTTGGCGATATATTCTTTTTCTGAAATTCTGTGCCCTTTTTTCTCCACATATACCTTTGATCATTGTGGTCAAAGAGTTCTGTTGTAACCTCATTGGTCCACAGGACTTATTTCCAAAATGCATCAGGCTTGTTTAGATGTTATTTTGGATATTTCTGATGCTGAATTTTATGTTGAGGACCCAGAAGAGGTTTTCTTGTGATGACTCTCCCATGAAGTCCATATTTGTGCAAGTATGTCTGGACAGTAGAACAATGCAACACAACTCCACAATCTGCTAAATATTTCTGAAGATCTTTTGCAAGGAAGCGGGGTTCTGATTTGCCTCAAACATAGAAAAGAAAATCAGCTCCGCTCACCATAGAGGAACAGGATATATCAAAGTGTGCGGTGCACGGAAAGAGTCAGGCCGGCTCCTGAGCAGTACAATCCAAGTTAGAAAAAAGCCAGCATCGGTTAATGATCTTCATAAAGATTTATTTCATAAATTTAAAACATAGACTCTGTCCAGTCTACGCGTTTCAAGCAAAAGTACTCATAATCATGACACCATGATTAAGAGCACTTCTGCTCGAAACCTGTAGATCGGACAGTCTATGTTTTTAAATTAATGGAATAAAATCAAAAGTTTTTATGAAGATCATTGACGGATGCTGGCTTTTTTCTAATTTGGATTGTTCTGATTTGCCTCTCTAGCAATCCTACGAGCAGTTCTCACAGAAATTCTCCTTGATTTTCCAGACCTTATCTTGGCCTCCACTGTTCCTGGTAACTGACATTTCTTAATTATATTTCAAACTGAATTAAGGGTAACTTGAAAACGCTTTGCTATCTTCTTATAGTCTTCTCCTGCTTTATAGGCTTTGTACTCATTAGCATTGAACTCATTTGACGCTGGGTGTATGCACCCAAGCTTCAAAGACATTCACTGCCCACGATTTGAAGTCGTCTGCACTTCCGATCATGTGCCCTACTCCTCTCTGAAGCCGGGACACATTCACCTGACTTCTGAGTAGTGCAGACGACTTCCAGTCATGGGCAGTGAGTATCTTTAAAGCCAGGATGCATACAAGTGGCATGAAAGGAGCTCAGTGTGAACGGGCATGTGCAGCTTTGTATCGTGTTGCTATGACGCTGAGGATTGTAAAGCATGTTAGCACACCCACAGGGGCGGGATAACATGCAAAGTGGGCCGACTAGCCAGGGAACTAAGAAACTAAAACCCTTGCGACTAGTTGCAGTCCTCATTAGCATCTCATAAACGATCCTTAGAAATACTTTTTCTAAAGATTTGTTTTTGTATGCTAGTGTATACAGGGACGTTTAAGCATGGATTGAAATATGCACCCAGAACTGCTCGTGGTTCTGGGTGCACAGGGGACTTGACAGGTTCCATTTAAGGTCTGAAATCTTGATATCAAAGTTATCTGAGCACACAAATCTACAAGGTGCCTAAAGTTTTCCAAAGGCTCATTTTCCTTTTTGTAATTTTTAAAATGTAAAAGATGAAAATATATATATATATATATATATATATATATATATATATATATATATATATATATATATATATATATTTTTGCCGAAAATACAAAGAAAATGTCATCTTTAACTTTATGCCTTTTAGAGATCATTTCATCTTCAACTTGCTTAACTGTTCACAATAACAGTAATTTTGACCAGGGGTGCTTAAACATTTGCATGCCGCTGTATGCAGGAGTATAATGTTTCTTCTCTACTCTATGCATTTTATTGTTGATATATAATCCTGATATTCTTTATATTATATTATATTATATTCTTTATTCTCTTCATCAAGGTTGGTTGCAATTTGCATCATTCGACCCATATTTTTAACTAACCTTGAACATAAAGATTATTGTTACTTTTATCTATCATTATGTCATCTTTGGACATATGAATGGTTTGTTTGGTCCTTAGCTGTTATACGTGTTGATTTCCCCATTTTGTCCTTTTTACACTGTCCAAACCAATACCATACCTCATAGGACATTGTATCCATTATATAGTAGATGCTATACAGTACGTCTGTTATTCAATTTGAATGCAACAAGGTACTTTTTTCTTCCGTTTTATTTTGTATCTCAATATAATAAAAGGGACTGAACATTAAGGCTATGTGCGCACTGGGAAATGGAATTTTCTTGAGAAAATTCCGCATGCTCTCAAAGATTACCGCACCCGCGGTTTGCCGCGGTTTGCTGCGGATTCACCGCGGTATTGTTCGCGGTATTGCCGCGGTTTTGCCGCGTGCGGGTTGGGATGTGCTTTATTGCATTCAATGCAATAAAGCACATTGAAAAGAAAAAAAAAAAAAAAGTCATTTAATTCTGAGATAGTAGATAGATAGACAGAAGAATAGATAGATAGATAGACAGACAGATAGAGGGATAGATAGAGGACAGATCGCTGCATTTCCCACGGTCGGCAGTGAGTTCACATTACTGGCCGTGAGAAATGACCGGTAATTACCTCTGCTGTCTGCTGCATTCATTCAGCGCTGTGTCTGTGACACATCGCGGCTGGATGTCAGCAGCGCAGGACCTGTGGATTACGCCGGAGCTTTGGTGCGGGATGGGTTAATAAAAGGGTTAACGAGGCTTGTTGGTTTTATTTAAAATAAAGGATTTTTCGGTGTCTGTGTTTTTTCACTTTACTTACGGGTTGATCATGTCAGCTGTCACATAGACGCTGCCATGATCAAGCCTGGGGTTAATGGCGGTGATCCACCACCATTAACCCCTTATTACCCTGACCGCCACTGCTACATGGCGGCAGGAAGAGCCGAGGACACTCCCGGTGCTGCCGCATAATGCATGCGACAGTCCCGGGGCAGCTGCGGCTGATATTCTCGGCTGCCGGAGGGGGAGTGAGGCGGGGGACATTAACCCTGCCCCTCTCCCTCCCCAGCCTGAGAATACCGGGCCGCCGCTGTGTGCTTACCTCGGCTGGACGGTAAATATGCAGCGGAGCCCACGTTCTTTGTTTGCTATATTTCCGTTTTCTTTCTATGTGTGTTCTATGTGTCTGTGTCTATGTGTTCTATGTCTGTGATGTGTCTATGTGTTCTGTGTCTGTGATGTGTGTGTGTGTGTGATCTGTGTGCGTGTGTTTACTCTCTGCACGGCTTCCTCTTCCTGTAATGACATCACTTCCCTGCAAACCGCAGACAGGCGATGTACATTACCGGAGGTAAACCGCGAAATACCGCAGGGAATAACGCAGGAAAACGCAGTGAACCGCACAGAATTTGCTACCTGCGTTATTCCCTGCGGGATTTCATGATTAACATTGGAGTCAATGGAGTGAAATCCCGCAACGATGTGCGGAAATGAAGTGACATGCAATTGTTTTTGCTGCGGGATTCCCGCAGCAAAACATGCAGCTGTCAAATTCCGCCCAGTGCGCACAGGATTTTTTTTCTCCATAGGATTTGCTGGTGATTCACTGCAGAGATGTTATGAACATTTTCTGCAGAGAAACATGCAGCAAATCCGCGAAAAATCCGCGGCAAAATCCGGTAAGTGCGCACATGGCCTAACTGAATATACAAGTGTTAATTTTTTTTACTTCTCCATCATTGGCATTGTTCTATGGGAATAATCACTTTCTAGAAGTCTTATATGGCATACTCCTATTATAGAAAGGTGACACATGTCATTCCATCTGTAAGGCCTCGCTCCCACTTGCGTATAAAATGGACGAGTGCAATGCATTAAAAAAATCACATTACATTCTGTTAGGGCCAGATGGACGGGCAGACCCGGGAGGTGGATCCACTGGGCCGAACTCCCCGATGAGGGAAAGGAGTCCGGTAGCCGGAGCACTTTAGGTAGCAGAACAGTCCGTGCACTGGAAGACAATGGAGAAGTCCCTGGGACCACGAGGTCACTGATGGTGGTCCGGGTGACGGAGCTCAGGTTCGGAAGCCGTGATGATGTCAGGCGGGGTCCGGAACCGTTGGAGCGAGATGACGGGTCACCGCAGGGAACCGAGATGGTGCGGACTGTCAGGATGGCAGATGGGCAGCGTTCGGGGTTCGAGACACAGCAGGACCGGATGGCGATGCAGGATCGGCTCTAGAAGACAGAGAGGTAAGTATCTCACGGAACACAAGGAGACCTGACTCCTAGCTTGGGAAAACACGAAGAACAGGCCCCGCTCCCTTGGACATTAACCCCCTATATACCCTGTACCTGTGTGCATCATTTCCTGTTCGTGGACACTGGCCCTTTAAGAAAGGTTCAGTGACCGCGCGCGCGCCCTAATGCGCATGCGCGCGGCCCGGGTGCCAGAAGCCAACACAGGAAGCTGAGAGGAGGACGCAGCAGAGCCGGCCATGGACTGGGAAGCCGACGGGCGCCGGGAGCGGGGACCAGGGGGCCTGGGAAGCGCTGGGACTGGAGGCTGGAGAGCGGGGAGCGTGGCAGGTGAGCCGGGGAGCGGAGCAGAGGACCCGGGGAACGGAGCAGAGGACCCGGGGAGCGTGACAGTACCCCCCCCCACGCCCCCCTCCCCGCAACCGGGACAGGAAGGCACGGATCAGAGGAGTGCCCACGTTCTCCCTGGGCTCCCAGGACCTATCCTCAGGACCATACCCTTCCCAGTCCACCAGGAAGAACTGTCGACCTCGTAAGGTCTTCATGGCCACAATATCCCTTACCGCATAGATGTCGTCCTCAGCAATAGGGGGAGGAGCCGGACTGGCGGCAGCGGAGAAGGGACCAAGGACAACCGGCTTGAGCAGAGTGACGTGGAAGGAGTTGGGTATCCTCATCGTGGCCGGGAGCTGCAGTTTGTAGGAGACCTCATTGATCTTGCCGAGGACTTTAAACGGTCCGATGTAGCGAGGTCCCAGCTTGTAGGATGTTATCTTCAGTCGGATGTACTTGGAAGCAAGCCAGACGAGATCTCCCGGAGAGAAACACAGAGGATCCAGACGTCTCTTGTCCGCGTGTCTCTTCATCCGCAGGGATGCACGTGCAAGGGACGCCTTAACTGAGTCCCAAATGGTAGCAAAGTCACGGAGCACTGCATCAGCAGCAGGGATGTCCGAGGAAGAGGATACCGGCAATGGGACAGACGGCTGAAGTCCGTAGACGACATGGAAGGGAGAACTGGAGGAGGACTCACTGACGTGGTGATTATGGGAGAATTCAGCCCAAGGAAGAAGCGTGGACCAATCGTCATGATGGGCGTTGACGTAGTGACGTAAGAAAGAGGTCAATATCTGATTGACCCGTTCCACTTGGCCGTTCGACTGAGGATGGTAGGCCGAAGAAAAGTCCAAAGTCACTCCCAGATGTTTACAGAGAGCCCTCCAGAAGCGGGAGGTGAACTGAGTTCCTCTATCGGACACGATGTGTGATGGAAAGCCATGCAAGCGGAAGATGTGATGTATATAAGTGTCCGCGAGTTCCTGGGCAGAGGGCAGTCCAGCCATAGGAACGAAATGGGCCATTTTAGAGAACCGATCCACCACGACCCATATGACTGTGTGTCCGGAGGACAATGGCAAGTCCGTAATAAAGTCCATCGCTATGTGTTGCCAGGGAACTGAGGGTATGGGCAGAGGCAGAAGACGGCCATATGGCAGGTGTTTGGGAGTCTTGTTCCTGGCACAGGAGGAGCAGGCAGAGACAAAAGAGGCGACGTCCTTGCGAAGGGATGGCCACCAGTAATGACGCACAATCGCAGTCCATGTTTTCTTCTGACCTGCATGACCGGCTGTTTTCGAGGCATGGCCCCAGTGTAACACTTTTTGCCTGTCAGTCTCAGAGACATAGGTCTTCCCAGGCGGTATCTGGGCCAGGGTGACAGGAGCCACTGGAATAATCTTACTTGGACAGATGATGGGTTGGGATGTCTCTTCCTCCTGCTCCATGGGCATGAAAGACCTAGACAAGGCATCAGCGCGTACATTCTTGTTCGCGGGTCGGAAATGAAGCTGGAAGTCGAACCGGGCAAAGAACAAGGACCACCTGGCTTGCCGTGGGTTCAGTCGCTGAGCAGTCCGCAGGTATTCCAGGTTTTTGTGGTCCGTGTAAATAATGACGGGGTACACTGCTCCTTCCAGAAGATAGCGCCATTCTTCCAGAGCCAGTTTGACCGCCAATAGCTCTCGGTCACCGATGGTGTAATTGCGTTCAGGCGCGGAGAAGCTCTTGGAGAAGAAACCGCAAGTCACCATCTTCCCGGAGGAGGACTTCTGCATGAGTACTGCTCCGGCTCCCGAGGAGGAGGCATCCACCTCCAAGGTGAACTGGCGGTTTAACTCTGGACGGTGGAGTACAGGAGAGGAGGCAAAGGCTCGCTTTAGAGAGCCAAACGCGGCGTCGGCCGCAGGTGACCAGTCCTTTGGATTAGCCCCCTTCTTGGTCAAGGCGGAGAGAGGAGCAGTCAGAGCCGAGAAGTGAGGAATGAACTGGCGGTAATAGTTGGCGAATCCCAGAAAGCGCTGGATTGCCTTCAGTCCAGAAAGGGGAGGCCAGTTGAGAACGGAAGAGACCTTCTTTGGATCCATCTGCAGTCCGGTGTCGGTGATGAGGTACCCCAGGAAGGGGAGAGAAGACTGTTCGAAGACACACTTCTCGTACTTGGCGTACAGACGATTCTCTCTCAGTCTTTGTAGGACCAGTTGCACGTTCTCTCGGTGGGTCTGGAGGTCCGGAGAGAAGACAAGGATGTCATCCAGATATACCACCACACAAACGTAGAGAAGGTCCCGGAACACATCGTTCACTAATTCTTGGAAGACTGCTGGTGCGTTACACAGGCCGAAGGGCATCACGCAGTATTCATAATGCCCATCGCGAGTGTTGAACGCGGTCTTCCATTCATCCCCTGAGCGGATACGGACCAGGTTGTAGGCACCCCGAAGATCCAACTTGGTGAACACACGAGCTCCTCTGAGCCGATCAAACAATTCGGGGATGAGCGGCAGGGGGTACTTGTTCTTTACGGTGATTAGGTTCAATCCCCGGTAGTCTATACATGGGCGTAGGTCGCCCTCTTTCTTCTTTACGAAGAAGAAGCCTGCTCCAGCAGGAGAGGAGGATCTCCGAATGAATCCCTTAGCCAGGCTCTCTGTGATGTACGTAGACATGGCTCTTGTTTCGGCTGGAGACAGTGGATATATCCGTCCTCGAGGTGGTGTAGTTCCCGGGAGCAGGTCAATGGCACAATCGTAAGGACGATGTGGCGGAAGTACTTCGGGCTCCTTCTTATCAAGGACGTCCACGAAGGACCAATAGGCTGAAGGCAGTCCCGGTAGGGACTCGGGAACCGGAGGTCGCCGGATAGGTTGTATGGTCTTCAGACACTTCTCATGGCAAGAAGACCCCCATCGAGTGATATCGCCAGTGCCCCAGCTGACTGAAGGCTCGTGTGTCCGCAACCAGGGAAGGCCCAGCAGGATTTGATGTGACATATGTGGGAGGACGTAGAGAGCGATGTTCTCGGTGTGCAGAGCACCGATACGCAGTTCAAGTGGCTTGGTGATCCAGGAGATGGTGTCAGAGAGGGGTCTCCCATCCACAGAGGCAATCACAAGAGGTTTGGCGAGTGGAGTAACAGGCACCTGGTACTTGTCCACCGTGGCCTGCTGGATGAAATTGCCTGCTGCCCCAGAATCGAGGTACGCCTCAGCCGTAAACCGCGTCTCTCCCGTTGTCACTTGCACAGTCCATGTAACCGGGTCTGAGAGAGTCCCAGCACCTAGGGTGGCCTCTCCTACCAACCCTAGGCTTTGGAGTTTCCCGGCCTCTCAGGACAGGCGCGTAGAAGGTGTGTGCTTTCTCCGCAGTAGAAGCAGAGACCCTTGGCGAGCCGCTCTGCTCGACGTTGTTCCGACTGTCGCACACGGTCGATCTGCATGGGCTCATGGACGGAGACGCCTGAGGCCGTTGACTGGAGTACGGCGGGCTTCTGCGGAGGAGAGGAGTGCCGTACCGGACGTCTCTCACGGGACACCTCTTTGGACCACTCCTGGAAGCGTATGTCCACTCGAGTCGCTAGGGTAAACAGGGCGTCCAGGGTGGACGGTACGTCACGTCCAGCCAGCTCATCCTTGATTCGACCCGAGAGTCCTTCCCAGAAGGCGGCGGTTAGAGCCTCGTTATTCCACCCGAGTTCTGAAGCCAAGGTGCGGAAACGGATGGCGTATTGACCCACCGTCAGAGTTCCCTGACGTAACCGGAGAAGAGATGAAGCAGACGCGGAGGCGCGTCCGGGTTCGTCAAAGGTGCTGCGAAAGGCCTGTAGGAAGTCCTGGAGGTTCTTGGTCATAGGGTCCTCCTTCTCCCACAAGGGGTTCATCCACGCCAGTGCCTCGCCCTCTAGGTGAGACATGATGAAGGCGACCTTGGCTTGGTCGGAGGCAAACAAATGTGGCAGCTGCATGAAATGGAGGGAGCATTGGTTTATAAACCCCCTGCAGGTCTTGGGATCTCCGGCGTACCGGGGTGGTGAGGCCAAACGCAGTCTGGAAGCATCCGAGGAGGCTGCCACGGGAGCGGGGGCCGTGGATTGACTAGTGGAGGCCCGGGACGCTGAAGATGTGACCGAGGCTTGTAGCGTATTCAAGCGGGCGTCCACGGAAGTCATAAAGTTCAGCATGCGGGTCTGGACTTCACGCTGGCGTTGGAGTTCCTCATGCAAGGCCGCTAGTGCTTCGGCGGGATCCATGGCCTGTTCTTACTGTTAGGGCCAGATGGACGGGCAGACCCGGGAGGTGGATCCACTGGGCCGAACTCCCCGATGAGGGAAAGGAGTCCGGTAGCCGGAGCACTTTAGGTAGCAGAACAGTCCGTGCACTGGAAGACAATGGAGAAGTCCCTGGGACCACGAGGTCACTGATGGTGGTCCGGGTGACGGAGCTCAGGTTCGGAAGCCGTGATGATGTCAGGCGGGGTCCGGAACCGTTGGAGCGAGATGACGGGTCACCGCAGGGAACCGAGATGGTGCGGACTGTCAGGATGGCAGATGGGCAGCGTTCGGGGTTCGAGACACAGCAGGACCGGATTGCGATGCAGGATCGGCTCTAGAAGACAGAGAGGTAAGTATCTCACGGAACACAAGGAGACCTGACTCCTAGCTTGGGAAAACACGAAGAACAGGCCCCACTCCCTTGGACATTAACCCCCTATATACCCTGTACCTGTGTGCATCATTTCCTGTTCGTGGACACTGGCCCTTTAAGAAAGGGTCAGTGACCGCGCGCGCCCTAATGCGCATGCGCGCGGCCCGGGTGCCAGAAGCCAACACAGGAAGCTGAGAGGAGGACGCAGCAGAGCCGGCCATGGACTGGGAAGCCGACGGGCGCCGGGAGCGGGGACCAGGGGGCCTGGGAAGCGCTGGGACTGGAGGCTGGAGAGCGGGGAGCGTGGCAGGTGAGCCGGGGAGCGGAGCAGAGGACCCGGGGAACGGAGCAGAGGACCCGGGGAGCGTGACACATTCACATCAATGATATTCAATGAGGCAGTGTTCATCTGTGAGTTTTTACTCAGCTGTAATTGGGCTGAGGAAAAAAATTGCAGCAAGCATGCTGCCTATGGCCGCGTATATCAGACGAGACTCACCAATGCAAGACTATGGGTGCAAGAACAAAATAGATGTCAAACGGACCATCCGTATGACTGACATTTTTTATGCACATATCTCAAAGAAAAAAAACCCTAATATAATAATATAGATAGATGATAGGTATACTGCAGATATTTAATGCAAAAAGAAACGTGTTCCAGCTCACCACTCTGGTGTGTAAGTCTGAGGAGTAGACCAGCTGATGCTGCACGGAAATCCCAGGCACAAGGGGATAATAGCAGATACAAAGTAACGAAAATTCAGCGGATCACAGGCAGATGAATTAAAAACTTTCCTTTATTTTCATCGCTTTAAAAATGGATAGACAGCATCCACAAGGCACAGTTCATCCAACGCGTTTCGACATAATGCAGAGTCGTAAGTTCTTATCCATGAATAAGAACTTACGACACTGCGTTATGTCGAAACGCGTTGGATGAACTGTGCCTTGTGGATGAACTGTGCCTTATGTTTGCTGTCTATCCATTTTTAAAGCGATGAAAATAAAGGAAAGTTTTTAATTCATCTGCCTGTGATCCGCTGCATTTTCGTTACTTTGTAGCAGATATTTAATCTCCCCTCCACCCCCACATATTATAAACTTTCACCCTTTAGTTCCTTTAATGTTGACTTTATTCTACAGCTGTTTAGGCTTGTCTAACTTAAAAAATAAATAATTGGAAAATGACTTGGCATTCCGTCTATTTTTATTAAACCAGCAAAGGTAAAGCTGAGAGCTGATATTATTAGGCTGGGAAGGTCCATGGTTATTGGGCGCGTCCCAGCCTAAAAATACCAGCCCACAGCTGCCCCAGAAATGGAGCAACACATGAGATGCTCCAATTCTGGCGCTTCGCCTTGGTTCTTCCCTATTGCACTAGTGCGTTGGCAATCTGGGTAATGGTATTTGGGGTTGTAGTCAGCTGTGAAGTGTTGGAAAACACAGCAGACATCAAGCCCTGGTATTAGTAATGGAGCTGTGTCTATCAGAGACCTCCATTACCAACCCAGTAGGTAAAAAGATAAAAACACTTTATTTTAAAGAACATTCCCCCAATCTTTCTTTAGTTCCCTTTAACAGTTTCTTTGTTGTTTTTTTTCTATGAGCAACATATTGTTTAAGATTGCTTTTTCTGTATTAATATTTTCGTACAAACCTTCCTGTTTTTCAGATTACCATTCTGAGGTATATAAGTCCCAAGACTACAGTGATATCAATATCAATGGAGAATCCATGGACTTCCATCATTTTTCTGGTAAAATATTGAAAATGTGTTGACTTTGTACTATAATGTTTACCATCACTGTAGTATTTATTAACTTACCTTGACTCCAGTGGCTTTAACATATGTTGTTAGTATTGCTTTACTTTTACCGTAAAACATGCACTTTTTTAAAAGTTTTTGCAATATATTTTTAAACCAATTCCTAACAAATGTGAAAAAAGGAAAGTGTGTAGATCAGTAGTCATCTCAAGGGAGTATTCTGATTGTAAAGTGTTATTCCTAATAGGCAAGTTATCTCCACAGGAAACAGAATAGGGGACAATTTGCTGATTGCTGAGGGTCCGACTGTTGGAACTCCCACCGATCTCAAGTATAAAACTTTGAAATTCCTTGTTAAAAAGATGCATTGATTAGGCATGCACGCCTTTGCCCCATTCACTCTGTGGTATTGCCAGAGCACCCTAGATAATCCACAAGATATGCCATAAATATCTATGGACCTTCACCAACTAGCAAGATGGGGGGTCCACTTGCCTCTTTTAGTAACTCATATTGATTTCAATAAACTCCATAAAGGCTGCAGCTGATAAACGGGAGTCACTGGATCACAGTTCTTTCAATAGGTGGGCGGCCTGAAGTGGGACTTGACCTGTCAGGAATTTAATACTTTAGGCCCTGTGCGCACACTGCATTTTTACCCGCGGTTTTGCTGCAGAAATTTCTTGAGAAATGTTTGTAACCTTTCTGCAGACATTTCCCAGCAAAACCTATGGGAAAAAAAATAGCTGTGTGCACACTGCGTTTTTTTCTCAAGAAAATTCTTTCTGCAGAATTTCTTGAGAAAATTTCTTGAGAAAATGTGCATGTCACTTCTTTTCCACAGACACCTGCGGTATTTCACTCCATTCACTGTAACGTAAGTGCGAAATACCACGGGTATACCGCAGGTAGCAAATGATGTGCGGTATACCCTCGGTATAGCCGCGGTTTACCTGCGGTAATGTTCATCACTGCCTGCGTTTTGCAGGGAAGTGATGTCATTATGACAGGAAGAGGAAGCTGAGCAGAGCATAAACACACACACATCACACTCCCTGGACGCCGCACGGAAGAACTTCCGTGTGACCTCCGTCGGGTGCCCGTGCAGTCTGTGTCCCGCTCCAGCCCCGCGGCTCCTGAGAGCAGCGCTAGTCATCCCCGCGGCTGCCCGCACAGCAGTGTCAGTGTCTGCCCGCCCTGCAGTATAAGCAGCTTGTCACACTGCAGCGCGGGCAGCCGCGGGGATGACGAGCGGTGCTCTCAGGAGGTTAGATGAGATCATTACCTGCAGTGATGATCTCCTGCTCTCCTGACATCAGCGCTGTCACTGCTTTCCATTGCCCGACGAGTTCTCTCATCACGTCTCGCGGGCGGCCTGAGACTGTCACTAGCGGTGACGTCACGGGCTCCCGCGATTCTTCGCTGAGAACGCGGCGGGCATAGAAGTCAGTGACAGCACTAACGTCAGGAGTGCAGGAGATCGTCACTGCAGGTAATGATCTCATCTAACTTCCTGACAGCAGCACTCGTCATGCCCTGCAGTGACCTGGGCTGACCTATTGATATTCTCTCAGGTCACTGCACTGCTCTCCCAGCCAATGGGGAACATTTTGTTCTTCATTGACTGGGACAGTGACTATGGTATGGATTGTCTTGGGACCCCCTTATTGGATTACGCCGGACCTGGAATTTATTGTTCTTTTCAATAAATTGGTGAAAGAGGGAATGTTTTGGGCAGTGTTTTTTCAAATAAAACTTTTTTTGTTGTCTATTTTTTTTTATTACTGACTGGGTTGTGATGTCAGGTATCTGATAGATGCTTGACATCACTAACCCCAGGGCCTGATGCACTTCTGGGGCGGCTGTGGCCTGCTATTTTTAGGCTGGAGAGTGTCCAATAACGGTGGACCTCCCTAGTCTGAGAATACCAGACCACAGCTGTCCGCTTTACCTTGGCTGGTGATCCAATTTGGGGGGGACCCCACATTTTTTGTTTTAAATTATTTATTTAATGTAAAATAACAGCGTGGGGTGCCCTCTGTTTTGGATTACCAGCCAAGGTAAAGCTGCCAGCTGTGATCTGCAGGCTGCAGCCATCTGCTTTACCCTAGCTGGCTACAAAAGATAGGGGGGACCTCACGTCGTTTTTTTTAATTATTTATTTATTTTTTTGCTAAATACAAGGCTAAGTAAGCACCCTTTAGTGCCACATGAAAGTCACTAAAGGGTGCCAGCTTAGTATATACAGGGAGGTGGGACATTATATAGGTCTTTCTCATCTATTATCTATCTATCTATTCATCTATCCATCTTTCCCTCTATCCATTATCTGTCTGTCTATCTATCTATCGATTTATCTATCTATTATCCATATTATTTATTGCAGTTACAGCATAAAAAACCGCAGGGACCAACCTGCGGAAAAACCGCGGCAAAAACGCGGGAAAACCGCATGCGTTTTTCCCGCGGTTTTGGTGCGTTTTTTTACCGCAGATGCGGTAATCTTCAACTCCCAGAAGTTTCTCAAGAAATTTTCTTGAGAGAAATCACTTTTCTAGTGCGCACATAGCCTAAAGTAGGAATATATCTTTAAAGGCTGTATACACCTTTGACATGGAGAATTTTTTTTTGCATGCTAATAGTTATCTTTAGTTAATAAACTAGTTTCAAGTTCCAATCTTCATTCCTTCATTCATTTTCAGATCCCCGATATGCAGTCTGATCCAAGTTTCAGATTTTTCACTAGTGTCTCTCATTAATATAACCTGAATGTGAGACCTGTGTGTATCATTTGTATCATTAGCACATGCATTAACACAGCATCTATCATGTACTTATTTCCACTCCATGTGCTTCCCTCCTTATCAAAAGCCTGTTTTCCCTCCCTGAGACCGTAGATACTTTCTTCCCTGTTCACTCAGTGGAAGTCTGCGTGTATTCTTAACAATCCTCCACTAGAGATGAGCATTTACGTACGAACTTAACTAGCGCGAACAACACTGTGCTCAGGTGCGCTTGGTGCTCAGCCCTGAATGAGTCGCTTGCAGTGTTTGTACAGATCGGACTGGGAGTAACAACAGCGTTATTAGGTGTAGTGTGCAACACAAAAAAGAAATACATTTGTAAAAAAGCCTGCCCACCCTCCCTCGGAAGTGATCTGCTCATGGCTGACTATATGTGGGCGGAGAACAGAACTGCCAATCAGTGATTCCAAACATCTCCATGCCAAGTTCGGCCCAATGGAGGTTCGGTTTGTTTTCTGCCAGCGAACTGAACCTCCAAAAGTTAGCTCATCCGTATCCTCCACCACCCACCCATGCTGCTATCTTTAAAGGCTCCCATACACATTAAATGAATTTCTAAAATATTAGTGCAGAGAAAGAAGCTTGCATGAAATTGTCTGGGGGTGAAGAGATAAATATCAGACACTGCTAGACTGGCCAGCTCACCTCTTGTGTATACAGATTTGAAACCACTAAGGCTATATTCACACAGGATGTTTTTGCAGTGTTTTTTTCCTGTCCAAAACCTGATCTTGTAGCAGGATGTCTCCTGGAAGTCATCTGTGCTTTTGGTGCATTTTTTGTGGCGTTTTTTGTGGCGTTTTTACAGCGTTTTTTTCTATCATGTCAAGACCAGCAAGGGTTCAAAAGTACCCAAGTGCTGGGCCGGGCCGGGCCAGAGTTGACCTAGATCCGACACTCGAGTAGGTAAAAAAAAAAAAAAAGGTAGAAAGAAAAAAAAAAAAGTAAAGCAAGCGCGCTATACGTACCAGTCTCTAATAGATGCTAAAGTGTATGGGCTTCTTCCAGGTATGACATCATTCAGCTGGCCCCTATCACATGGGGGGCAGGGGGGGAAAAGCATGATATAGTGGAAGGGAGAAAACATCGGCAAGCTCACTAATCCGTTCACGCCCACTAACCCAGCTGGTCACGCCCACTGACCTGGAAGGAGTCCATACATTCTAGGCTCAACCGTACCTGCTCCCGCGGCCCTTCCTACTTCCATTGCTGCTCATTAGCCTCATGCATATTCACTGCTTCCCCCCTTCCTCCCACTAGAGTGTGTGGGTCTATCATACAGTAAAAATAAATAAAAATGACATAGGGTCCCCCCATTATCATGAAACCCAGCACAGATAAAGCCTACAGCTACAAGCTGCAACCCCCAGCTGTGTGCTTATCTTGGCTGGGTATCAAAATAAGAGGGACCCCATGCTGTTTTTTTAATTTAAATAAATAATTAAAAAAAAAACCATTGTGCGGTCCCCTTGATTTTGATATCTAGCCAAGATAAAGCCCACAGATGAGGGCTGGTATTCTCAGGCGGGAGAGACCCAGCCTAAAAATATCAGCCTGCAGCCGCCCAGGATTGTCGCATCCATTAGATTTGACAGTCCCAGCACTTTACTTAGCTCTTCCCGAATTGCCCTGGTGCGGTGGCAATCTGGGTAATATCAGGGGTTAATCGCAGCTCATGGCTGCGATTTAGCCCTAGATTGGTAATTGCAGGGGTCTATGAGACACCCCCATCACCAATGTGTATTAAGTGAAAAGAAATAAACACAAACACCGAAAAAAATCTTTATTTGAAATAAAATACAAAAAGCCCCCTCTTTCACCACTTTATTAATCCCATAATCACATCCTGTAAGTCCAATGTAATCCACACGAGGTCCCACGAAGATTCAGTTCTGCTACATCTGAAGATCACAGCGAGCGTCATAGAACAGGACTGCCCGCTGTGAGCTCCAGAGAATGAATGAGCCACACGATCAGCGGTCACCTAACTCAGGTGATTTTTGGTCACAGCTGGCGATAGCTGTGACCGTAAATAGCCTGAGTGAGATCCCCACTGAATGAGCAGCTCATTCATTCTCTCTACACTAGACCCGCAGACCAGGTCTGTGATTGGTTGCAGTCAGATGCTGGGGGCACGTCTGACTGCAACCAATCACAGATGAAAGCAGTGAATATGTAATGAGCGGGGAAGTGGCAGAGCCGCGGGAGCGTACAGCTGCGTCAGTGATTCGGTAAATATAGCGTGCCAGCTCCAATCCCCCTATCCCCACCACCATTTTTAAGTACCGGCCAGTTACCATGGATCAATTCCGGGCCTAACCAGGGTTTCTGCGAGTCCACCTGTCACTAGGGTGAAAAACAGTGGCAAAAGCCCTGAAAAGAATTGACATGTTAATTCTTTTCATAACGCAGCAAAATCGGAGGTATTTAACAAAACCGTCAAGAAAAAATCCAGACGTGTTTGTGTGTGTGTGCATAAGATTTCAGACATCTTAGACTTTGCTGGGACTGTAAAAAGGAGCGTTTTATTAGCATGGGTTTGCATAAAACCAAGGCAAATCCATAGCTCAAAAACGCTGAAAAACACCCAGTGTGAACATAGTCTTACAGTGCTTTGTCCTCTGGAACTAGTGATCATATGATTGCTGAGTGACAGCAGAGAGCAGGAGCTGCTGGGTCTGAAGGAGACCAGTCATCTCCGATATGCAGACAGGAGGCATATTTTCCTCTGTAAGTGGAGCAAACTTACCGGCCCCAGTTACAGAGGAAATTGACAAAAAAATATTGCATTATATGTTCAAATGCCTCCCAAAGGTCTTTTAGGTCAGTGTGTAAATTAAATGAAAAAATAAATAATTAGCTAGAAAAGCAAGAAAAAAAAAGAGGCACAGGCCAAATCACTGTTTCTAGCTCCTCTGCTGTCAAAAATGAAAATGTCTAAAATATAAAAACAATTTCTATAAAAATGGAAACACAGTTTAACATGATAGTGGTCCTTTGTGATTGAAGTAAAAAAAAAATAGAGGCATATTTCCTATTTTTCTTTACAGTTTCCCATGATAGCAAAAAAAGAATATAAAACGACTGTGGTTTTCATCTGATTGGATTATAATATCTTATCAAATTATCTAATTGATATTCCTAATATCTGAGTTGCGTCTGTGACAGTTAATCGCTTTGATTACATGATCACCAATAAGTGTGTGACTGTATTTTATTGTACATTTAGTAAAAATTCTGTTTTAGTTTACCTCCCACTCTTTTGCTGTTAATATTACATGATCTGTGAGTTGTAATATGGATTTATTTGATTTTTCTTAGACTGTTGCCCACCTGTATAATAGAATAGTTCTGTCTCATTACTGAGATTAATTTCATTCAAACTTCCGTTTTTCACATACAAGATCAATCTGTGTTTTCCTGGATAAAACTTGAACCCATAATAGTCTATGGAGCTGTTCAAGTTGTTTGTGGACTGAGTATATCAAAATCGCCAATGCAAGCCTATTTAAAAGGTCGTACAGCACTCGGCTGCTATCCATTTGCTGATTAATCTTCATCTTTATTAGAAATGAGAAGTTTGAGAAAACGTCTCATATGAAAAAAAAAATCTTTTAAAAACTCTGTTAGCAAAAATTGATGCACTGACTAAATCCTGATGAAAATCTGATCCAAAACACTGATGAAAATCAGTCTGTATTTTGCATTTGAGAAAAATCTTTAATGTCTGAATGAGCCTTTAGTGTGATAAGTAACTTTGTCACCCCATTTTATGCCTGAGGGCGCCGTAACCATTCATATTGCAGCCGCTATTGCTTTGTCACCAGCATCAGAATATTCAGCACTGTGGGGTGTTTTTCTGCAGAAAAATGCATTTATGGGAATTGAATATCCTGTTTAGTTTTAGTGGCTATTACCTGCATTATCAGTACAGCAATATGTCAAGCATACATCACAGCAATGCGAGTTGTCTGACTTCCTAATTTAATATTCATAACCTGTAGCATTATGTCCGCTGCCTAATACATTTGTCCTCGGCTGGCAGAAATGAAATGTTTGTCATCCCTGTTAAAAATGAATTGTCATCAGATAATGGGCATTGGGGATGAATGCGAGACTGAGCTAATTAAATAGCCAGAGATAATGTGCCTGAATGCAAAATAGAAAACTAAATGTTTACTGACTATTAATAAAAAGATCTGTGATGGGATGAACCACATATGATAGTGTGCTGTGATTACAAGGCAGCGCCGTTATAAATGATAAAATAACCTATCTGTGAAATTCTTATACTGTTCTCCATGTATTGTCTGTATGTGCTATATAGATTGTGCTGCAGATAATGGAACAAAGGTCTGCAGATAGCGGAACAAAGGTCTGTAGGTGTCGTTACAGAGGTCTGTAGGTGTCGTTACAGAGGTCTGTAGGTGTCGTTACAGAGTTCTGTATGTGTGGTTAGGTCTTTAGATGTCGTTACAGATGTCTGTAGATATGCGTTACAGAGGTCTATAGATATGCATTACAGAGGTCTGTAGGTGTCGTTACAGAGGTCTGTAGGTGTCGTTACAGAGGTCTGTAGGTGTCGTTACAGAGGTCTGTAGGTGTCGTTACAGAGGTCTGTAGGTGTCGTTACAGAGGTCTGTAGGTGTCGTTACAGAGGTCTGTAGGTGTTGTTACAGAGGTCTGTAGGTGTCGTTACAGAGTTCTGTATGTGTGGTTAGGTCTTTAGATGTTGTTACAGATGTCTGTAGATATGCGTTACAGAGGTCTATAGATATGCATTACAGAGGTCTGTAGGTGTCGTTACAGAGGTCTGTAGGTGTTGTTACAGAGGTCTGTAGGTGTTGTTACAGAGGTCTGTAGGTGTTGTTACAGAGGTCTGTAGGTGTTGTTACAGAGGTCTGTAGGTGTTGTTACAGAGGTCTATAGATATGCATTACAGAGGTCTGTAGGTGTCGTTACAGAGGTCTGTAGGTGTTGTTACAGAGGTCTGTAGGTGTTGTTACAGAGGTCTGTAGGTGTTGTTACAGAGGTCTGTAGGTGTTGTTACAGAGGTCTGTAGGTGTTGTTACAGAGGTCTATAGATATGCATTACAGAGGTCTGTAGGTGTCGTTACAGAGGTCTGTAGGTGTTGTTACAGAGGTCTGTAGGTGTTGTTACAGAGGTCTGTAGGTGTTGTTACAGAGGTCTGTAGGTGTTGTTACAGAGGTCTGTAGGTGTCGTTACAGAGTTCTGTATGTGTGGTTAGGTCTTTAGATGTCGTTACAGATGTCTGTAGATATGCGTTACAGAGGTCTATAGATATGCATTACAGAGGTCTGTAGGTGTCGTTACAGAGGTCTGTAGGTGTCGTTACAGAGGTCTGTAGGTGTCAATACAGAGGTCTGTAGGTGTCATTAGGTCTTTAGATGTCGTTACAGATGTTTTTACATATGCGTTACAGAGGTCTGTAGATATACGTCACAGAGGTCTGTATATAATCACTAGGGAGGTCTATAGATGGCGGTATTGAGGTATGTAGATGGCGGTATTGAGGTATGTAGATGGCGGTACTGAGGTCTGTAGGGGGTGTTACTGAGGTCTGTAGGTGGCGGTATAGAGATCTTTAGATGGCCGTATACGAGCCTGTAGATTGCCTTATAGAGGCCTGTAGATTGCCATGTAGAGGCCTGTAGATTGCCGACCAGAGGCCTGTAGATTGCCGCACAGAGGCCTGTAGATTGCCGACCAGAGGCCTGTAGATTGCCGACCAGAGGCCTGTAGATTGCCGCACAGAGGACTGTAGATTGCCGCACAGAGGCCTGTAGATTGCCGCACAGAGGCCTGTAGATTGCCGCACAGAGGCCTGTAGATTGCCGCACAGAGGCCTGTAGATTGCCGCACAGAGGCCTGTAGATTGCCGCACAGAGGCCTGTAGATTGCCGCACAGAGGCCTGTAGATTGCCGACCAGAGGCCTGTAGATTGCCGACCAGAGGCCTGTAGATTGCCGACCAGAGGCCTGTAGATTGCCGACCAGAGGCCTGTAGATTGCCGCACAGAGGCCTGTAGATTGCCGCACAGAGGCCTGTAGATTGCCGCACAGAGGCCTGTAGATTGCCGCACAGAGGCCTGTAGATTGCCGACCAGAGGCCTGTAGATTGCCGACCAGAGGCCTGTAGATTGCCGCACAGAGGCCTGTAGATTGCCGCACAGAGGCCTGTAGATGGTGGTACAGAAGTCTGCATTGCAGAATATGGAAACAAGATGCGGTACATTCTGGTATCCTCCATTTGGCCAAGTTTTATAAAGTTATTTTTGGAGTCTGGAAGGCGAGTCAGGGCCAAGGTGCACCTTCATAGAAAGAAGCCCAGGAGCTGCAGAAGGGGATTCTTTTAGTTTAATAGGGAAAAATCTGGTGATAGGTTCCCTTTAAGAAGTGCTATAAAAATCAGTTTGAAAATTTAAATACCACAGTTTTTCTTAAAGCAAATACAGTGGTACCTCGGTTTTCATTGACGGCGGTTATCGTTGGTTTCGGTTTTCGTTGATTTTTTTCCACTAAAAATTTGCAATGGTTTTCGTTAGCTGCCTCAGTTTTCGTTTGTTTTTGTCTGCATATCCACGTGACTATGCTTGTAATTTTGCGACAGCAAAGGGTGATCCATGCATTTTTCTGCTCTGTGTGGCATTTTGTGAGTGTCACTCCGCTCGTCAGTTTTAAAATGTATGTAAGAAATATAAGATAAAATTTATTTATTCTTTACATTAGTATTTTATATTCATTAAATAATCATTTTATATTTATTTCTTATTGTTTTTAGTATTAATTATTAAAAACTTCCTTTACTCTCTATAAAATGTGTTTTTGGTATGTATTTTAGAGTCAAAAACAAATTAAATGGATTTACATTAATTCCTATGGAAATAATTGCTTTGGTTTTCATTGATTGTATTCAGATGGTTACCAACGAAGGCAGCATGTAGAGTTGGCCTTACAATTGATATTGTATCTACAACCCTCTTCGCCGTCTCTCCCATACGCAGAAGCATTCGCTCAACCAAAAGCAGCTGTGTCCTCCATGAGAAAACCGTAGACGGACATCTCTGCTAGCAACTTATCTGGTAGAACAAAGGGATCGGCAGTCTGAAATTGGACAAGTCCAATTGAATTCTCCCCCGACAATCAGCTGGCTGGGCCCTAGTACATACTGTATTAGGCCTCTGCCACACTCACGTTAAAATAACGCATGTGCCCCGAGACACGTATTTTCCTTGCGTGTTGCGTGTGGTAAGTAGGTGTCTCCGGTACGTGCGGTCCACGTGTGTTCTCCGTGTGCTATCCGCGATAACACACGGAGAACCAGTAATTTACATACTCACGTGGTCCTCGCTGCTGTCCAGGGTTCTGATCTTCGGCTCCTGACCCGCCCACTCCCCGCTGATGCTGCTTCTGGCCGAGCGGAGGGGCGGAGATCATCGCCCGTGACAGCACGCACACCTCCATAACGAGCAACAGGTTGGAGTGGAAGATTCTGCAGGGCTGAAGGAGGTGAGTATGTGTTTTTTTTATTTTAAAATAATGACATGTGTTTCTCCGGCGCGTGTCACACGGGACCGCATCCACACTACATCCGTGTGGTACGGGTGCGGGCCGTGTGACACCCGTGCTGCCGGAGAATACGTGGACATGTCAGCGTGCGAAACACACGAACACACGTAAGTACGGAACGGACACATGTTCCGTTCCAAAATACTTACGTGTGTCCAAACAGTTAAGAAATCATATGTCCACGTGTGTACGTGCCTCCAGTACGTGAAAAAACTGCCAATCACGTACCGGAGGCAACGTGAGTGTGGCACAGGCCTTAAATAGAGTGTTCAACAAACCCGTTGATATCAGTAGGTGCAGCCAACATTAGTCTAATGGAGGGGGTTAAACCATACAGTCTTGAAGGTAAAATCAACCTCCCCCCCAAGCCATATATATGGGCATACAGGACTTAGAAGATGTACAGGATTTAGATTTCAGTCTCTTGCTGCATTCCTGAGTTATTAGCATTTTTATTCATATGCAAATGAGGTGTTACAAACTCTGGGTGTGACAGAGCACTTAATTAGCCCCTGCCTCCCAAGGTTATGAATTGGTAAAGTATTATTAACTTCATGCACATTATATAATCCCTTTTTAATACCACCATAGCTATATCCCCTGATTTTCACATATATAGGAACTCTCGTTCCTCTATGAGATAGCCACTGATAGAGTCCTCTGGTGGCGGTTTATCTCCCAGGAGAACAAAAGAATCAGCCATTGAAATTCAAAAGGTCAGATTCTTTTCCCTTCTCGCATTTCAAGGTACAGTTAGGCCTTGTGCGCATGCTGCGCTTTTTGTGCATTTTTTGGGTGCAGTTTTGGTCCCAAAACTGCATGCATTTCCTTTCCCAGCAAAGTCTATGAGATTTCATTTTTTCTGTCCGCACGTTGCAGCTTTTTTTGGCTGCATTTTTGTGGTGACCACAAAGATGCAGTATGTCATTTCTTTCTGTGTTTTTGCCAGCGTTGAGCCCTTCCAGTCAATAGATTTGAATTAAAAAATACACTGGGCAAAATGCAATAAAAAAACTCAGTAAAACGCAGCAAAAAATTTGTGCCGAGGGTGCGTGTTTTTGGGGACCAAAAACGTGCATCTTTGTGGTCAACACAAAAATGCAGCATGCACACATAGCCTTAGGATGCCCCCATACACCTTAGACTGTCTGGCCATCCTGCTGATATCAGCGTTAAAGGGGTTTTCCGGCTTATTTTGCTTTTTTTTTATTATTTCACTATTGAGCTACATTGGGGCAGGTAAGAGGATAGTAACTACTTGCCTGCCCTGCTGTCAGCCCCTCTCCCCAGCTCAGAGCGGTCATGTGACCGCTCCCACTGTGATATTGTTACTTCCTGTGATGTCATGTCAACAGGGGCAGGACATTGTTGACATGCAAAACAGTGAACAGCATGTTGTCGCCTTGCTGGGCAGGTACAGTGCGATGAGCCCCACCCCCCTCCCTGTGCGCTGCTATCTGTGCCCTGTATGTGCTGGACAAACAGAGTTGCCCTCCCCTCTCTGTCTAGGACACCGTGAACGCTGTTTGCCCGACAGTGTCCTCAGCTCATTATGTTGTATGGTATCTGGGCAACTGTGACCCCCCTCCCCCGTGTGCTGTCTCTGTGATGAATGCAGCATCCCGTGCTCATGACTTCTGAATACAGTCAGAAGCAGAGAGCAGGGACGTCACCTGACACCAGGTCAGCAGCACTGAGCTCTGCATCGCTCGGCTGTAAGGACGCTGCAATCGTCACAGCACGGAGGAGAAGAGACAGCATGGGTGAGGGGGGGCAGAGAGGAGAGTGCACGGCTGACAGTGTGTAGGGGGGCAGAGAACAGAGTGCACAGGTGACAGAGCAGGGGGGGCAGAGAACAAAGTGCATGGGTGACAAAGCGGAGGGGACGGGGGGGCAGAGAAGAGCGTGCACAGCTGAGAGACAGGGGAGTGCTGGGGGGGCAGAGAAGAGAGTTCATGGGTGACACAGAGTGGGAGGCAGAGACGAGAGTGCACGGCTGAGAGATAGGGGAGTGCTGGGGGTGTGTGTGTGTGAATATTTGTGTATGTGTGTATACTGTATATCCTTTAGACTCACATTAGGGGCTATATATAATTTTCATTACATAGTATTTATTTATCTATCAGGTGCTGGGGCAGAATACTGACAGGGAATGTGTGTGCAGAGGGCAGGCACAGGGCGGGGCTGGACAGTGAGGCCGGGCGGTGCCAGCTGTGACTGTGAGTTCGGCAGTAAAACATGTCATGTTTGGTTGAGCTGCAAAACAAGGTGCTGCAGAGAATAAAGTGAAAAATCAAGAGGAACAAAAGTTAGAAAACAAAAATAATAATGTAGGGGTGTTTTATATGACAATACAGCACAGATTAGCTTAAAGTTTTTTGGAGTTTATGTCGGACAACTACTTTACTTCTATGTATATGGGGGCCTCTAGAGTCTGCATTCTGGTTCCCAGAAGAGCACAACTGTTTACTAGTAATAAAGTTCAGGCCATCCACCTAATAATGAATCAGTTATTTACTAGTCACAAGGGGATGAATAATACAGTCTTTGTCATATTACTTGCCAGAAGATTCTGTAGTTTTGTTGCACACCAAGCATTGTCACCTTGTGATTGTGAAATGTCACCCTGACAGACAGAGGCTAGTTGTCCCGCAGATTTCTTCTCTGGCTAGAAGACAAGCAGTGTCCCCTCTCCTCTCCCTTCTTTAGTCTTGGAGGAGAGAATATAATTGTCTGGACTTTTGCTCCTACATGGATTCGGTCATTGAAGGGGGATTTGTATACTTCTTGATTTTGAATCCATTTTGAACTCTTTTTGGAGGGGTGACCATGCAATTAGACATTTGCTTTCTGTGTCTTGTACAAAGATTCTATCATATATTACTATAGCCCCATATTTTATACGAATGTCTTCGACCAATAAGGCAGTACTACAAATATAAAGTATAGCGGGTAATACAGATATGTGTGTTACAGGATTTGATCCAGTTGGTAAACATGGATAAAAATGAAACAAAATTATAAGGAGGACCAGCATATAAGGTAAATAGATACAGTGGGGAAAATGAGTATTTGATACATGGACAATTTTGCCAGTTTCCCATCCTACAAAGAATGGAGAGGCCTGTAATTTTTATCGTAGATACACGTCAACTGTGACAGACAGAGTAAAAAATCCAAAAAATCACATTGTATGATTTTAAATAATTAATTTGCATTTTATTGCATGAAATAAGAATTTCATCATCTTCCAACCAGCAAGAATTCTGGCTCTCACAGACCTGTTATTCTTTAACAAGCCCTCCTACTCTGCACTCATTACCTGTATTGTATTAATTGCACCTGTTTGAATTAATTGGATGTATAAAAGACACGTGTCAACACAATCAATCACTCTCCACCATGGCCAAGACCAAAGAGCTTTCCAAGGACATCAGGGACAAAATTGTAGATCTGCAGAAGGCTGAAATGGGCTACAGGACAATAGGCAAGCAGCTTGGTGAGAAAGCAGCAACTGTTGGCGAAATTATTAGAAAATGGAAGAAACACAAGATGACTGTCAAACTTGCTCGGTCTGTGGCTCCATGCAAGATCTCACTTCGTGGGATAAGAATGATTCTGAGAATGGTCAGGAATCATCCCAGAACTACACAGGAGGACCTGTGAATAGAGGTGGGACCACAGTCTGAGGCTAGTTTCACACTACGTTTATTTAACATCCGTCCATAACGTTTTTTTAGCGGAAAAACGGATCCAGTGCAAATGCGTTTTCACTTCAATGCATTTGCAATGGACTCGCGTCCACCTGCGTTCGCATGCGTTTGCGTGCGTTAGACACAGGATCTGTACTTTTGCGTTATTTTAACATGTTTCAAAAACGCTACTTGTAGCGTTTTTTACCTTTGTCAAAATAACGCATCTCACAGGATCCTTCACATTGCGCCGCGAGCTGCAATGCATTTCAATGAGCGCTGGATCCTGCCTAGCAGAATGCGTTGAGTTGCGTTGTAACAGGATCCTGCTTTTGTACTGAGCATGCCCAGAAAGTACTGAGCATGCCCAGAACCAGTCTCGCGTGATCTGTCTCTCTCTCTCCTCCTCCCTCACCCTCTCTACCTCTGTCTTTCCCCCTTCCTCTCCTCCCTCTCTCTCCCACCTGAGAGCTGCGGACACTCGTAACCAAGGTAAATATCGGGTAACCACTTCTCTTAGTTACCCGATGTTTACGTTGGTTACGTGTGCAGGCAGCCCTGCTCCTAGCAGCTGCAGACACTCGTAACCAAGATAAATATCGGGTATCCAAGCCCGATGTTTACCTTGGTTACGAGCATCTGCAGCTGTCAGAAGCCGGCTCCCAGTCTGGCACGTTAGTTCCCCTCACTCCCAATCACATGACTCCAATGCCCGCCCCTAAACATCCAGTGACAGGATCCTGCAAAATAACAGATGCGTTAGCATGCGTTTTTTGCTGTAAAAGCAGGATCCGCTTTTGCAGCAAAAAAACGTTCCTGACGCATGTTAAAAAGACGTAGTGTGAAAGCAGCTTGAAAGATTACCATTAGTAACACACTACGCCGTTAGGCTATGTGCGCACGTTGCGTACTAGCCCTGCAGATATTTCTGCAGCGATCTGAAGAGCACATGTGCGCTTTAGATCGCTGCAGAAATGTCCGTAGTGAGCGCCGATTCCATGCGCTCTGCCTGCAGCTCCTGCCATAGACAGAGCAGGAGCTGCCGGCAAAGCGCAGGAAAGAAGTGACATGTCACTTCTTTTTGCGCAGCGCTTCGGCAGTAGCCGAAGCGCTGCGCTCTGAGACGCCACGTGCGCACGGCCCCTGCACAATCTCCATAGACTGTGCAGGGGACGCAGGACGCATGCAGTTACGCTGCGCTGCAAAGCGCAGCGTAACTGCATGAATTTACGCAACGTGCGCACATAGCCTAATGGAATAAAATCCTGCATGGCACACAAGGTCCCCTGCTCATGCCAGCACATGTCCAGGCCTGTTTGTCAGATGAGAACAAAACAAAGCAGAGCTTTTTGGTATCAACTCCACTCGTTCTGTTTGGAGGAAGAAGGATGAGTGCAACCCCAAGAACACCTTCCCAACCTTGAAGCATGGAGGTGTAAACATCATATTTTGAGGCTGCTTTTCTGCAATTTGGTCAGGACGAGGATGGATGGGGTTATGTATCGTGAGGTTTTGGACAACAACCTCCTTCCCCCAGTAAGAGTATTGAAGATGGATCGTGGCTGCACCTTCTAGTAAGACAATGACCCGAAACACACAGCCAGGGCAACTAAAGAGTGGCTCCGTAAGAAGCATTTCAAGGTCCTGGAGTGACCTAGCCAGTCTCCAGACCTGAACCCAATAGAAAATCTTTGGAGGGAGCTGAAACTCAATGTTGTCCAGCGACAGCCCCGAAATCTGAAAGATCTGGAGAAGATCTGTATGGAAGAGTCAGCCAAAATCCCTGCGGCAGTGTGTGCAAACTTGGTCAAGAAATACAGGAAACGTCTGACCTCTGTAATTGCAAACAAAGGTTTCTGTACCAAATATTAAATTCTGTTTTTTTTTCTATTGTATCAAATATTTATTTCATGCAAAAAAATGCAAATTAATTATTTAAAAATCATACAATGTGTTATTTTGGGGGGGGGATTCTGTCTGTCACAGTTTAATTGTACCTACGATACAAATTACAGACCTCTCCATTCTTTGTAGGTGGGAAAACTTGCAAAATCTTGCAGGGTATCCAATACTAATTTTCCCCACTGTATCTCCTTATATCGAAATGTTAATGAGTGCTGCATAATTTGCTATGCTAGGTTAAAGGGTTATTTCAGAAAGTGATGGCACCAGGTTTCCATAGTACTGTTCTTCATCCACTTCCACGTTTCCGAGCCCAGCGGTGCATCCTGTGCAGGGAGAAGCAGCATGATTGTGGCTTTCTACAGTTCCCTGCACAACTGTTGTATTTTTTTTTTTTTTCATTTCTAATGTCTATATGGCGCCAATCCGCAACGTTTACAGACGTTATCACTCATTCTCTCCACTATGGATCACAATCTAGGTTTGTTATCATCAATATGTCTTTGGTGTGTAAAAGGACCTGAGAAAATCCACAGAAACAAAGGATAAAAGCTGCTACTGTAATGTGCTATAGATTTTCCACCCACAATTTAGGAGAAAGATCTGAAGCATGTTTGCCCCCCGTAAACATAACCTTAGCGTTCCCCGTGTGTAAATGATTGGACAGTAGCAATCCATTATAGCTGATATAGTTAATTTTATGCAATGCCTTGCTGACTGTATTCTCATGTTCATATACTAGTATGACAGTCCTTAATTAACCTTACTAAATAAACCGGTATGTCTGAGGGATTAATTGCACAGCTCATTATCTTTTTGGCAAACACGTTGGTAATTTATTTGCTCGTGTAAAAAAAACTTCAAAGCTGGTTGACAAAGTGAGGGTGTAATCATTGGAGAGCAGACTTTAAAGGAAATTCTTACTTTTAAAAACCCTTCAGTGGCTTCAGATTTCTATATGTGGATTAGTGTATCATCAGCCTTTGAGTATAGAAAGATACCGGCTGCCTCCTTCTAGTCTGAGTACACCACTGAAGTTCATTTAATGTATGAAAGCAGATTTTCGCTTCAATACAGGCATCACAGTTCATACATACGGTTTTTGAGCAAACCAGTGAGATTGAAGGCGACTCTCAGCAATATGATGTGAGGGGATTCCCTGCCTCTTGGCCAGTCAGAATGCTGGATGATGCTCATTCATAAGATAGACAGCGCAGGATACACATACTCTGCACCTCCTACTGAAGACAGGCAGGACCCCTTTAAATTTTTCACTCTTTGTTTCATTGCAGCCATTTGGTAAATTCAAAAAAAGTTCATTTTTTTCTCATAAATGTACACTCTGCGCCCCATCTTGACAGAAAAAAAATAGAAATGTAGAAATTTTCCAAATTTTTTAAAAAAGAAAAACTGAAATATCACATGGTCATAAGTATTCAGACCCTTTACTCACTATTGAGTAGAAGCACCCTTTTGTACTAGTACAGCCATGAGTCTTCTTGGGAATAATGCAACAAGTTTTTCACATTTGGATTTGGGGATCCTCTGCCATTCTTTCTTGCAGATCCTCTCCAGTTTGATCACGTTGGATAGTGAATGTTGGTGGATAGCCATTTTCAGGTCTCTCCAGAGATGCTCAATTGGGCTTAGGTTAGGTCTCTGGCTGGGCCAGTCAAGAATAGTCACAGAGTTGTCCTGAAGCCACTGCTTTGTTATTTTAGTTGTGTGCTTAGGGTCATTGTCTTGTTGTAAGGTGAACTTTCTGCCAAGTCTTAGGTCAAGAGCACTCTAGAATAGGTTTTCTTTCAGGATATCTCTGTAATTTGCCGTGTTCATCTTTCCTTCAATTGCAACCAGTCCCTGCAGCTGAAAAACACCCCCATAGCATGATGCTGCCACCACCATGTTTCACTGTTGGGATTGTATTGGGCAGGTGATGAGCAGTGCCTGGTTTTCTCCACACATACCTCTTAGAGTTATCACCAAAAAGTTCTATCTTCGTGTTATCAGACCAGAGAATTTTATTTCTCATTGTCTGGGAGTCTTTCATGTGTTTTTTTGCAAACTCTATGCAGGTTTTCATTTGTCTTGGACAGAGGAGAGGCTTCCGTCAGGCCACTCTGCCATAAAGTCCCGACTGTAGTGATAGTTTACTTTGTTGAACTTTCTCCCATCTCCCTATTGCATCTCTGGAGCTCAGCCACACTGATCTTGGGGTTCTTCTTTACCTCTCACACCAAGGCTCTTCTCCCACAATTGCTCAGTTTGGATACACACAGTCAGGTCTAGGAAGAGTTCTGGTGGTTCAAAACGTCTTCCATTAAAGGATTATGGAGACCACTGTGCTCATAGGAACCTTGTGTACTGCAGAAATTCTATTGTAACCTTGGCCAGATCTGTGCCTTGCCACAATTCTGTCTCTGAGCCCCTTGGGCACTTCCTTTGACCTCATGATTCTCATTTGGTCGGACATACACTGTGAGCTGTGAGGTCTTATATAGACAGGTGTGTGCCTTTCCAATCCAAGTCCTATCAGTTTAATTAAACACAGCTGGACTCCAATGAAGGAGTAGAACCATCTCAAGGAAGATCACAAGAAAATGGACAGCATGTGACTTAAATATGAGTGAGCAAAGGGTCTGATACTTATGACCATGTGATATTTCTGTTTTTCTTTTTTAAACATTTTGCAAAAATGTCTACATTTCTGTTTTATTCTGTCAAGATGGGGTGCAGAGTGTACATTAATGAGGAAAAAAAAAGAACTTTTTTGAATTTACCAAATGGCTGCAATGAAACAAAAAGTGAAAAATTTAAAGGGGCCTGAATATTTTCTGTACCCACTGTATACTCTGTACTCTAGAGCTAATCTCATCAGATTGTGCTCTGTCCACACTCTTCCATCTCACATTTTTGTTTGTCCTTTTAGGATAGACAAATGGGGAAAATAAAGGGAATTAGCATCCTGTGTATTCTTAGGGTAAGTTCACACAGTGCGTTTTTCACGGCGTTTTTGCACAGTTTTCGGGTGCGTTTTTGCTCAGAAAACTGCATGACTTTGCTTCCCCAGCAAAGTCTATGAGTTTTCATTTTTGCTGTCTACACACAGCGTTTTTTTTCAGCTGCGTTTTTGTGGTGCCACAAAAACGCAGCATGTCAATTATTCCCACGTTTTTCACTGCGCTTTTCATCCATTGAGTGCAATGGGATGTTGAAAGACGCAACGAGAAACGCAAATAGCTGCGTTTTGGTGCGTTTCTAAGACCAAAAACGCAGCTATAAACGCAGGAGGTGGGTAGTAAAGTGACATGTACAGCAAGAGGATTCCTTCTGTCAGTAAATACAGAAGCGCGAATCCTCCCGGTACCGTCACCGCTGCGTCCACCTCCTGTCCTGTGCATGTATGCTGCCGTGCGGCGCCATGTGCGGGCGGGAGGTGGAAGCGGCTGCGAAAACAAAAGTGAACAGTAGAAAAAAAAAAAGTCATACTCACCTGTCTGCAGGGTCCCAGTGCCATGCCCGCTCCCATCTCCTCTCACGGTATTGCCGCTTCAGCTGTGTGCAGACGGCCGGGACACCTCGGATAGATACAGGACCTGGCGATGGATCACCTGATGCAGTCACCTGACGCATCAGCTGATCGTAAGTATCGCGGTGACGCGGGCGCCTGGCCGGTTTAACCTATCAGCGGATGCGTCAGGAGACTTCATCCCTGATTACCGGCAGCTGCTGCAGCGATCGGACGGGATCAAACTCCGCTCCAGGAGCTGCCGGTAATCAGCACATAAGTGAGTATTTTTTTTTTTTGCACCGATGCATCTGCTGATTGTATAAACGGCTTTTATACAATCAGCTGATGTGTGATGTGATTCAGGCACTTGAACCTGACATCATCTGATCGCTTTGCCTTCCAGCAAACCCATCAGATGATATTGGATCCGGATTGGACGGCGCGGGACCCTGACCCAGGATTACTGCGGAGGGGGGTTCTTTATTTCAATAAAGATGGAGTCACTAATTGTGTTGTGTTTTATTTCTAATAAAAATATTTTTCTGTGTTGTGTTTTTTTTTATCTTTACTAGAAATTCATGATGGCCATGTCTAATATTGGCGTGACACCATGAATTTCGGGCTTAGGGCCAGCTGATAATATACAGCTAGCCCTAACTCCATTATTACCCAGCGAGCCACCCGGCATCAGGGAAGCTGGAAGAGTTGGATACAGCGCCAGAAGATGGCGCTTCTATGAAAGCGCCATTTTCTGGGGTGGCTGCGGGACTGCAATTCACAGCGGGGGTGCCCAGAAAGCATGGGCACCCTGCACTGTGGATTCCAATCCCCAGCTGCCTAGTTGTACCCGGCTGGACTCAAAAATTGGGCGAAGCCCACGTCATTTTTTTTTTAAATTATTTCATGAAATTCATGAAATATAAAAAGAAAGGGCTTCCCTATATTTTTGGTTCCCAGCCAGGTACAAATAGGCAGCTGGGGTTGGGGGCAGCCTGTACCTGCCTGCTGTACCCGGCTAGCATACAAAAATATGGCGAAGCCCACGTCATTTTTTTGGGGGGCAAAAAACTCCTGCATTCAGTCCTGGATGGAGGATGCTGAGCCTTGTAGTTCTGCAGCTGCTGTCTGCTCTCCTGCATACACTATTGGATGGAGTATGCTGAGCCTTGTAGTTCTGCTCCCTCTGCCTCTCCCTCCAGCATACAGTCCTATATGGAGCATGCTGAGCCTTGTAGTTCTGCAGCTGTCTGCTCTATTGCATACACTAGTGGAGAATGAAGAACATATTGAAGAAGGAAATGACATCAGACCTTTTTTTTTTTTCAACAATCTTTAATGGCATTGTTCACTGATAAAAAACGCATAAAGACGCAGTGAGCAAAAACGCAGCAAAACGCAGCAAAAAAACGCACCAAATCGCGGCAAAACGTGTGCGTTTTTTGCCGCGTTTTTTTGCCGTGGGGGCGTTTTTGTGCGTTTTTTTCCGCAAAAAACACACAAAAACGCAGCGTCAAAAAAACGCAGTGTGTGAACCTAGCCTTATGTGAAACAGATGCATAGGGGCCCCATTGATTTATAGGTTATCCCTCTGGCTTCCAATTATTGTTTATTTTAAAATGAAAGAAAAAGTTCTCCTGCAAGACTTTATTTTCCACTATAAAATTAACCAAGAGAAAATGAGATAGACTCCATGCTAATTAATGGGGTCCCTCAGCTTTCCTTTTCTAAATGGAACAGACAAATGGAAAAGATATACAGTTAGGATAGGGACACACGGGCATTAATGCAAATCAATCGCATGACATTCATCTCTCGCTCTGCTGGAGTGTAAGCCGAGTATCATGTAACTGTGATGCGATCCTGTAATTGCAGTACAGCCGCAGAGGACAGGGCAGGCTCTGCGGAGGAGGGATTAATCTCCCTATCTCCTCCATTGTCAGCTGATGCGACTTTCGCACTGCACTCGCATTACACCGAAGTAATGCAAGTGCAGTGTGATATTTCTCTCGTACCCATAGTCTTGTATGGGTCTGAGTGAAAACAAATCGGCTTCCACCCGCAGTATGCTGCAGTTGTTTTCTCAGTCCAATTAGGGCTGATAAAAAAAATCGCTCATGGGAGCAGGCCCATAGAGTAACATGGGTCCAGGTGGAATGCAATTTTTTTATCGCATTCCACTCTCTGTTTTTCTCGCCGTGTGTGCTCAGCCTTATGTGGGCTTTACACAATGCGATCTATCGTGCGATCGCATGTGTGATTGTACCCGCCCCCGTCGTTTTTGTGTCACGGGCAAGTCGTTGCCCGTGTCGCACAAAGTCGTTAAAGCGCCGTCACACGTACTTACCCGCTGTGCGACCTCGCTGTAGGCGGCAAAAATCCCCTTCCTGACGGGGGAGGGACGTTCAGCGTCACAGCGACATCACACAGCGGCCGGCCAATAGAAGCGGAGATGAGCGGGACGTAAACATCCCGCCCACCTCCTTTCCGCATAGCCGGCGGGTGCCGCGGGACGCAGGTAAGCTGAGTTCATCGTTCCCGGGGTGTCACACGGAGCAATGTGTGCTACCCCGGGTACGATGAACAACCGGCGCCATGTAAAATAAACAATATTTTAGAACCGATCGAAGAGTACACGACTCACGATTTGTGAGCGATACTGCGTCGCTCGGAGGTGTTACACGAGACGACGTCGTGAACGATGCCGGATGTGCGTCACGAAAACTGTGACCCCGACGATGCATCGCACAATAGCTCGTCTTGTGTAAAGCCCCCTTTAGTGTAAATGCCTTAGAGTTTATGTACACAAGATGTTGTAATGACTGCCGATTTGGCAGCATGTTTGTTCCACTCCTGGATTTCGCTTACATATATTGAGGTAAAAACACACCAATTGTAACGCCTGATTGGAACCACCGACTCAGGATGGCTGTCACGGACAGGCTAGAGGCTAGCCACCCACTGAGCAGGATGCCGAGAACCACAAAACTCTTCACCCCTTTACAGGAATTTGGACTTACTACAGGGCCCCTGAGATCGCTACCCGTGGAAGGCTGCAATCCCAAGAAGAGTAGTGGCCAGGCAGGGTCAAACCAGGAGATACAGAAAAGGGACAAAATCAGCAGACAAGAGCGTAGTCAGGAAATTAGCCTAAGGTCAAAACCGGAGATGGCAGCGAGATACAAAAACGGCAGGCAGGAGAGTAGTCAGAGAGCAAGCAGGGGTCAAAACACAGGGATCAATATACAGAGCAGGGCAAGATCCAGAGACAAGCAGGATAAGCCGGACTCTATATCTAGCGGCGACCATCAGACAGAAGGAGGAATAAGAAAGGTGTGGTGTCTTCCCATTGGCTGTAGTTGAAAGGTGGTAACTTCAGCTGGAAGGCACATGCTACCACAGTCAGACAGTGGTACTGGAGGTCCCAGGGAAACCCAGCTTAATGGCTGAGTGGAGCCTGCGCTAACCAGAGCCACTGGCACCTCCTCTTCCCCTATCACCAGCACAGTCCACATCGGGAATACGGCGGTGCCTGGTGATAGAAGCAGAAGTCGCAAGAGCGGACTCTGGTGGAGGCGTGACACTAATTACTCAACGTGTGCACGTGATGTAATGGTCCATTTACACTGCATGATGCACCGCATTAGACAACCGCCAGCACTAAATTTTTCCATTAGGCGGGTATAAACCTGTTTACACAGATAGAACGCCCTTCAGAAGCACACTGAACAACCTGTAATAGAGTGTTCACTGTGCACAGGCTTCCATTGTTCTCGGCTGCTTCCAAGCCTGATTACATTTTTTTTTAACACCTGTGGCCAACATTGTCTTAATGATTCCACTTATTTATTCAAAAGATTTTACATAAAGGTTAGTATGTGTCTGTATGTTAGATACAAAGGTGAATTTATCATTCCTTCTGTGTGAGTATTTTAACGTATTTGGTATTCTTTAAATGGAATCGGTCACCAGATTTTTGACACTTAATCTGGGAGCAGAATTGTGGATGGTCAGAGACCTTGTTTCCTTGTGGTGTCACATACTGGGCTCTTGTTTCAGTTCAATAAAATCAGTGTTTTATCAGCAGGAGATTTGTCAATAGAAGACTAGTGGTCTTGTGCCATGTAGTTCTCCTGTGTGTAACTCCATCACAGATGTTGCCAATCAGTGAGTGATCAGCACGCCAAGGAGTCCTCTAATGATAATCTCCAGCTGATAAAACAATGATTTTATAAATGCTACACGAAGCAGCCCAGTAAGTGATACATCCCTTGAATCAAGTCACGTTTTTTTTCCAAACAGAACCACTCCACTTCATATTTTGCATATGATCTACTACACCATTATTCATAAATAGCTACTTCTCAAGAGTATTTTAGAATCGCCCCAAATTTAACAAATGTGCACAGCTTTAGGTATTTGTCAAACGGCAGTGTATGTAACAGAACCATCATTAAAAAAATGTCATTCTATATAATGTACACATCTAGAAGGGTAGAAACATTGCACTAAGTTGCTATATGATTGTGTTCTCGATGAGTTTTGATCATGTCTGTCTACAGTGATTATAAAGAGAACGTTTTCCACTTTGCAAATTTTATAGGGATCTCCCTGGTCAACTAGTACCTTAATGGGAATCTGTCACCAGTTTTTGCCACCTAATCTGAGAGCAGCATAATGTAGGGGCAGAGATCGTGATTCCAGCGATGTGTCACTTACTGGGCTACTTAGTGTAGTTTTTATAAAATCACTGATTATTAACAGCAGTAGATTATCATTACAGGACTACTTGGTATGCTGCCAGGTAGTCCAGCATATTCATGAGCTCTGTATAACTGCTGGATCTGCAGCAGAGAAAACATTGATTTTATCAAAATGACAGCAAACAGCTCAGTAAGTGACACATCGCTGGAATCCGCTTCTCTGTCTCTACATTATGCTGCTGTCAGATGGAGGTGCAAAAACCTGGTGACAGATTCCCTTTAATGCCTCTCCTGCAACAGCTTCTGTATACTTCTGTCCTGCTGCTTTTGCTCCAGTCCTTGCACTGTCTGGTAAAAATTATATTTTTTATTTCTATAGTGCCAACATATTCCACAACAAAATAAGACATTACAGATACACATAATTCAACACATACCAAGAGGAGTGGGCGCCCTGCTCGCAAGCTTGCAATCTATGAGTCTGCTTCAACTTCCTTTTTGTGCATTGATGATGGAGGGCAGTCATACTAGAGGAAATGGGAGTCTGTGATCAAGTCCAGCATTCCCATAGAAGACATTGTTTGCTGCTTTTCTAGAAGTCTTCATCACTAGTTCTGGATTCTAGGGCTCCACTGTTCGGCATCAAATAACTGCAGTAGTCATCCATTGAATGAGTTTGAACATGCAGAGCTATTTCATGGTATTTTCAACGATATAACATTGTTGGCAAAACGTTTAGTAATTAGTTATAAAAGGTGTTTTTAGTGTGGACTTGACTGGACAATAATAGTTTTCTGTTTCTAGACTTCTCATGTTTGCTCGTGATTGGGTTTTGGCAGCGTCACATTGCTGGATTCATGTGTTCTACAAATGGCTGTAGGTGAAGTTACATGACTAATTTGATGACTATTATTTTGCATTGGAAAGAGATATTTTACTTTATAAAGTGCTGCCATGGAGTAGCTGGTATCCTCACCGTTCCTAGGAGAAACTGCGCCATGACCCCATTCACTTGACGCCACTGTACAGGAAAAGCGGTGAAAGAGACAGTAAATCTGCAATGTGGCCCCTTCATTCTCCAGATGCCATTACTGGGTCAGCACCAATACTTCTTCATTTGGTTATCAGAGTACAAATCAGACTTTTGTTTTTAGTGTTCAGAGAGATTATTTTAGGGGATCTTGAAGAATTTTTGTGTGTAAAAAGTCTTCAGAAACTTTTACATGGCTGCCCTAAATATGTCTAGGCCCCCTTCACACGTCCGTGAAAATCATGCACATGTTTCACGGACGTGTCAAAGGTGCGTTTTCCCCTCCGTGTGCCGTGTTTATGGCACTACGTGTGTTCTCCGTGTGTTATCTGTGATAACACACGGAGAACGAGAACTTTAAACTCACCTGTCCCTGGCGTCGCAGTCCGTGGTGCTGATCTTCGGTCTCCAGCCCGGCCGACTCCCCGCTGCTTTTGCCGGCCGCAGTGAAGTGAATATTAAATGAGCATAATGAGCGGCGGTCGGCAGCAAGTGACAGCAGCGGCAGAGAGAGGAGGGCAGGAGAAGGTGAGTAATGATTTGTTATTCTTTTCTCTGACATGTGAGTTTTCTCCGGCGCGTGTCACACGGGACTGCATCCACACTACATCCGTGTGGTCCATATGCGGGCTTTGTGACACCCGTGCTGCCGGAGAAACACGGACATGCAACCGTGTGGAGCACGTGGGCTCACATGTGCTCCACACGGAGGCACGGGCTAATGGCTGCACACGTGCGTGCACATAAACCCATTGATTTTAATGGGTTTACGTGTGCCCGTGTCTACGGTACATGCGGGCACGGACCTAGCACGTACCGGAGACACGTGCGTGTGAAGGGGGCCTTACTGATACTTGGCAGTATTTAGGAATTCAGAGATTATTTCATTTTCATTTGTGTTTATTGATACTTTTATAGAATACGGTTAAGTAATAACACTGCACCAACACTGCACATCTTCTCCCCCTTCGTTTTCTTCAGGGGTTATCTTAAGATTTTCAGATATCTCTTAGCCATAGGATAGAGGATAATTTGGTGAGAACTGGCGGTTCTGCTGCTTTGACCCTCATCAATCATAAGAACATCTAAATGTAGGGTAAGTTTGCGGATGAGCATCTCCACTCTGTTCATTGTCTATGGAGTTTCAGAGATAGCCATGTGCTGTACCTTTTATCTATTCAGATGTGCTCTTCTGAGCTTAGCTTGGTAGTGGCTCCAGAAGTTACACCACCAGCAATCAATAAGTTATGGCCTATCCTATGGGTAAGGAATAACTGTCAACCTTCCGTCAATCCCTTTGACATTTGTCATTTATCTCTAGTCTTGCTGTTTAGATTATTACAATGTATCCATCGCATATTTTCTCTGTAAAATAGTCAATAAGTAATTATTTGTAGGTGCTTTTACATTTGTGAAAGGAGATATAACAACCATTGCAGCGGGTTTCTATGGTTTGCATTTATTCACCAGATTCCAGGAAGTGAAGGTGACAAAACCTAATTGCTCTGGCTTCCAGGAATCTGGTAAATGAAGCCTTTGACTGTTAGTTAAGAATATGAAGGTCATTACCACCTGCTAATTATGGCCACAATTCTTTATGTTGCTGCAATAAACATCTACAGGTAATGTGATAACTCAGCAAATTATTATGTGCATAGGATTAAAGAACATGTCGCCTCTGAGGGCAAACGAAGTATATGAAACATGCAGTTTTTAGCTATGGATTCAATAGAACAGCTCTTCATATTGTGCTAGGGAGGATATATGAGCCAGTTCACAGTCGCATGCATCATATATAGCTAGATGGAGTATTAATCCAATAGAACATTCATGGGTCCAGCTTGTATGGGACTTATTGGCTGTTCTCTTGGATTTTGACCTTGCAAATTACGTCTTCTGGCACGGGATTCCATGTCATTTGTGCTGTATGTGTGCATATAAGTGACATTAATAAAGCATGAGGAAAAAAACATTGAAACTCTAAAATATGCCACAATATAATATGCAACTTTTTCCCATTTCACAGCAAACATTTCTGTTTTGAATTGAAGGCGTCAAATTTACTGTGATGTAAACCTGATAATCTAGCTGAAATGTACACCAGATCATAGATGGCCTATATTTTACTTTATGGTGCACAGATATCATAATGTGTCATATGCCTCTTAGGCTACATTCACACGGTCGTTCCGTAAATAGTCCTGTTTTTCCACAGATGCATCTGTGTGACGTCCGTGTGACAGCCGCATCTGTTCCGTATACAGTCCGTGTGCCATCCATGTGACTTCCGTTTGTGTTGCGGACCACAAGGAAAAACGGAAGGAGTGTTACATACAGTCCACAGTATCTGTTCAGATGCTTGTCCCCATATAAAGGCTATGGGGAACAGAATCCAGTGCAAAGGGGTAGGAGTAAGCGCTTCATACTGTCACGGCCGGGAGGACTGGTGGGCCCAGGAGGTGGATCCACTGGACCGAGTACGCCACCAGGTGGCAGAGTACACGGCAGCCGGAGCACTGACGTGGCCGGGATGGTTATAACCGGGTCAGCAGGATCACGGAGTTCTATGGGATAATGCAGGAAACAGGCACAGGTACCCGGTAGCAACAGACAAACAGTCACAGGAGAGAGCACAAGGGGACCTGAGCATCTAGCTCTAAAGACAAGCTAAAGGACACGTTGATCAGGCAACGCCCCTATGGAAAGGCAAGTCTTATATACCCAGCACAGCCTCATGTCATTTCCTGCTGCAGGTGTGCTGGGCCTATAAGACCAGGAGAGTGGGCGCGGCCCGGTCCTATACAGAATCCTGAGGCCAATACTCAAAGTCAGACTCCTGAGACCAGGAGCATGACTCAGGGGAGCAGGAGCGGGAGCGGCAGCCATGACTGGTGGACACATGGATTGGATCAGTGGGTAAGGAGTGGTGCTGGGACACGGGGAGCGTGACAGTACCCCCCCCTCTAAGCCCCCCCCTCCGAGCACAGAACCCCAGGGGCACCCCGGATCGAGACACCGGATCGGGACCCAACGCAAAGGCGGGGAAGGACCGCTGACCCCGTACCGCCTTCTTAGCTGCACGGCGCTTAGCCGATCTCCCAGCAGTGGCAACGGGGGCAACGGGAAGAGGAGGACCGTCAGAAACAGGACTGGCAGCGTGGACAACCGGCCCGGGCGTCTCGGACCGGACACAGGACAGGGACTCATCCCCGGCAGCCGTTGGCATCAGAGTCTCAATCGTCAAGGACGGTGGAACGACGCTGGAGAGCGTCGTCACTTCCGGTTCTGGTGGCACCACAGGCACAAGTGCCAGGAGCTGTGGTACACCGCAGGACTGCGTCATATTCCCCTGTTCATGTGCCATGATAGGGTCAGGTGCCAGGGGCTGTGGTACAACGCTGGATTGCGTCAGATTCTCCTCTTCTTGTGCCATGATAGGGTCAGGTGACAGGGACCGAGGAACAGGCTGTAGGCAGGTATCATGGCACGAGGGACTCCAGCGAGAGATTGCCCCAGAGCGCCAACTGATGTCAGGGTCATGTAGTCGCAGCCATGGCAGACCCAGCAGGAGCGCAGGAGTCATCCTCGGGATGACATAGAACGCAATAGTCTCAGTGTGCTGGGTACCAATACAAAGTCTCACGGGTTCGGTGGTGTACCGGACAGGTTCGTATAATTGTTTTCCGTCCACGGAGGCGAACCAGAGGGGTTTTGCAAGCGGGATGACCGGTATCCGATAACGATCCACGGTAGCTTGTCGGATGAAATTAGCCGCTGCTCCCGAATCAATGTGAGCCTCCGCCGTGAACTGGGTCTTCTCGGTCGTGACCTGGACAGTCTGTGTAACCGGGACTGAAGGAATTCCGGTACCAAGGGTGGCGGTTCCCACCATCCCTTGGACTTGGGGTCTACCTGGTCTCTCCGGGCAAGCGCGGAGCAGATGAGAACCGCTTCCGCAGTAGAAACACAGGCCCCGGGCGAGTCGCTCTGCGCGGCGTTGCTCGGCTTGGCTCAGCCGGTCTATTTGCATGGGTTCCGGGAACATGTCACAGGAGGGCAGGGGCAAAGGGGCGGTAGGCCTCTGCGGGGACAAGGCGTGACGGGGTGGTAGCTTCTCCCGGAATACCTCTTTGGTTCGCTCCTGGAAACGGAGGTCAATCCGGGTGGCTAAAGATATTAAGGCGTCCAAGGTGCGTGGAACGTCACGGCCAGCAAGCTCGTCTTTGACGCGGCCAGAGAGTCCTTCCCAAAAGGCCGCCGTCAAGGCCTCATTGTTCCAGCCCAGCTCAGAGGCGAGCGTGCGGAACTGGATGGCGTATTGGCCGACGGTCAGGGTCCCTTGGCGTAGCCGGAGGAGCGAAGAAGTCACGGTGGTGGCACGTCCGGGTTCATCGAATGTACTTCGGAAAGCGTGCAAGAAGTCCCGGATGTTAGTGGTCATTGGATCCTCATTCTCCCACAGGGGGTTAATCCAGGCTAGAGCTTCGCCTTCCAAGTGTGACATCAGGAATGCCACTTTAGCCTGGTCTGAGACAAACAAATGAGGAAGTAACCTGAAATGCAGGGAGCACTGGTTCAAAAACCCCCGGCAGTTCTTGGGGTCCCCAGCATAGCGAGGCGGAGCAGCGAGGCGAAGTTGCGAGGTTGCGGAGACAGCAGGTTCAGATCCGGACACCGTTTGCTGCGTGGACCGAGACGAGGCGGCAGTCTGTAATGTGTACAACCGGTGGTCCACAGACGTCAGGAACTTTAGTATGCGGTGTAAGGTGTCACGCTGTTGCACCAGTTCCTGGCGTAGTTCGGCCAGCTCAGATGTCTGTGCTCCAGCGGGATCCATGGCCTGATCAATCTGTCACGGCCGGGAGGACTGGTGGGCCCAGGAGGTGGATCCACTGGACCGAGTACGCCACCAGGTGGCAGAGTACACGGCAGCCGGAGCACTGACGTGGCCGGGATGGTTATAACCGGGTCAGCAGGATCACGGAGTTCTATGGGATAATGCAGGAAACAGGCACAGGTACCCGGTAGCAACAGACAAACAGTCACAGGAGAGAGCACAAGGGGACCTGAGCATCTAGCTCTAAAGACAAGCTAAAGGACACGTTGATCAGGCAACGCCCCTATGGAAAGGCAAGTCTTATATACCCAGCACAGCCTCATGTCATTTCCTGCTGCAGGTGTGCTGGGCCTATAAGACCAGGAGAGTGGGCGCGGCCCGGTCCTATACAGAATCCTGAGGCCAATACTCAAAGTCAGACTCCTGAGACCAGGAGCATGACTCAGGGGAGCAGGAGCGGGAGCGGCAGCCATGACTGGTGGACACATGGATTGGATCAGTGGGTAAGGAGTGGTGCTGGGACACGGGGAGCGTGACACATACTCACCGATCAGCAGGCTGGCTGTCACACTGCTCCCGTGGCAGCTCTTTCTTCTCAAGCTCATTAGGCTCATTACATATTCACTTCTTCCCTCGCTCATCGGCGTCTGTGATTGGTTGCAGTCAGATGCGCCCCTATGCTGAGTGACAGCTGTCTGACTGCAATCAATCACAGCCGCCGGTAAGCGGGTCTATATCGTACAGTAAAATAAATAAAAATAATTTTTAAAAAAAATGGCGTGCAGTCCCCCCCAATTTTGATACCCAACAAAGATAATGCCTCACAGCTGGGGGCTGGTATTCTCAGGCTGGGGAGACCCACGTTATTATGAGCCCCCCAGCCTAAAAATATCAGCCAGCAGCTGCCAAGAAATGCTGCATCCATTAGATGCGACAGTCCCGAGACTTTTCCCAGCTCTTCCCGACTGCCCTGGTATGGTGGCAGTCGGGGTAATAAGGAGTTAATAGCCCATAGCTGCCATTAAGTCCTAGATTAGTAATGGCAGGCATCTATGAGACACCCCCTCATCACTAATCTGTAAGTGAAAGTAATGTCCCTGATGAAGAGGTGAAACATGCGTTGGGACTTAGGAGGCTTCACATCGCAGCTTTAATGGTCACTATTATTATTATGGTTGCTAATTAGCACTGTGGTTTATATTTGAGAATATTGTTACCGGTTATGCATCATTACCTTGCATTGAGGTGGGCCTATTGTATTAGGACTTATATAATTTATCAACACTAGCATTAATTTATAATTACCCTCTATGTATTTTGAGAATTGCATATGATATCTATAATAGGTTGTCACTTGGTGCATTCTTCCTTCTCCCCCTTATGTTATTTTTGGCATCATAATATATATTAATGCTATTATTATATCATAATTTCACTGTGGTGATGCCATCCTTATATATGGACTCCATGTTTTTTTAATAGTTTAATATTATTATATATTTTAAAATAAAATTCTGTTTTAATTAATTGGGTTTTGAGCACCATTTTTCTCTGTTGAGATGTTGTTATATTGTAAATTGGATGTTTCCCTATACTAAATGGTTAGGTCGATTATAGTGACTACGGTAGTATATAGATGTTTTTCTCACTATCTGACATGAAATCAGAATACATTTTTAACGTTTTAGGTCAATTATGATTACCAAAATTATTTATATTTGTCAAAGCATACTGCCAAACTGATTACAAAGTGGGTTAAGGATAACAAAGTCAATGTTTTGGAGTGGTCATCAGAAAGCCCTGATCTCAATCCTATTGAAAATTTATGAGCAAAACTGAAAAGGCCAGTGCGAGCAATGCGACCTACAAACATGGCTCAGTTACACCAATTCTATCAGGAAGAATGGGCCCAAACACCTACCAACTATTGAGAGAAGCTTGTGGAAGGATATCCAACACGTTTCATCCAAGTCATACAGTTTAAGGGAAATGTTACTAAATACTAATGAAATGTATGTAAGCTTTTGACTTTGGAGAAAGTAATAAAAATGCCTTAAAACATTCTCTGTCTCATTATTCTGGCATTTGGGAAATATAAATAATGTTGGTTCCTAATTGACAAAATGGAAAAGGTTTATTTTTTTATTATTTTGTTTTCATGCCAGATATTGAGAAAAACATGCAAATGTGTTTTTTTAGTTTTTAGATATATAGTGTATGTAAACCTCTGGTTTCTACTATATGTATGTATGTCTCAAAACTTTTGCAACCTTATTTTTGCAAACATACCCATAGCATTGGTTATATATGAAATTCTAAACTACTGAAGGTTCCTGTGAGCACTGCTGGGGCCATTAAAGAAGTGGAAAGTGGGAAGAACATAATTTCACCATAAAGGACATAGCAGTGAAAATAATTATCAGAAGAGTTGTCCAAGAACCACCTGTGGAGAGCTACAAAAAAAACCCTGCAATCAAGGGGTACAATTGTTTTAAAGAAAACATAAGTAATGTACTCAACCTCCATGACCTGTATGCACGCTCACCATGCAAGAATCCATTGCTGAACAAAAAGCATGTTTAAGCATTTTTTTGAAGTTTGCTCAACAACATTCAAACAAACCTGTGAAATAGTGGGAGAATATAGTCTGGCCACATGAGACCAAAATTGAAGTCTTTGTATGCTATAATACTGTGTTTGGAGGTGAAAATGTGCTGCATATCGCTCCACAAATATCATACGAACAGTGAAGTTTGGAGATGGGAACATCATGAATAGACAAATGTACCAAGACATTTTTGCTAAAAATCTGCCATCTACAAGAATGACAATGAAACGAGGATGGACATTTCAGCAAGACAATGATTCCAAATACACAGGCAAAGAAACTCAATTTTTAGAGAAAGAAAATAAAGCTGCTAGAATAGCCCATCCAGTCACCTGATCTGAATACAATAGAAAATTTATGGAAGGAACTAAAGCTGAGTTCATAGAAGGAGCCCACGGAACCTTCAGAATTTGAAGAGAGTTTGTGTGGAAGAATGGACCAAAATCACACATGAGCAAAGCATGCAACTAGTTTCTCCATAAAGGAGACGTCTTGATGCTGTAGCTGTCATCACCGACAAAGGATTTTGTACGATGAATGAAACAAATTTCAGTAGGCATGTTCAACACTTTTTCCCTCTGTTATTTCTCATTACCACTCTTAATTTATGGACATCTATGTTTTCATTTCTTTGGCTGTGTGGATTGGACGGGTTGTTACCGATATCTGGTGAGAATTTGATAGCAATAGCACATTTCGAAATATACAGTTAGGTCCAGAAATATTTGGACGGTGACACAAGTTTTGTTATTTTAGCTGTTTACAAAAACATGTTCAGAAATACAATTATATATATATAATATGGGCTGAAAGTGCACACTCCCAGCTGCAATATGAGAGTTTTCACATCCAAATCGGAGAAAGGGTTTAGGAATCATAGCTCTGTAATGCATAGCCTCCTCTTTTTCAAGGGACCAAAAGTAATTGGACAAGGGACTCTAAGGGCTGCAATTAACTCTGAAGGCGTCTCCCTCGTTAACCTGTAATCAATGAAGTAGTTAAAAGGTCTGGGGTTGATTACAGGTGTGTGGTTTTGCATTTGGAAGCTGTTGCTGTGACCAGACAACATGCGGTCTAAGGAACTCTCAATTGAGGTGAAGCAGAACATCCTGAGGCTGAAAAAAAAGAAAAAATCCATCAGAGAGATAGCAGACATGCTTGGAGTAGCAAAATCAACAGTCGGGTACATTCTGAGAAAAAAGGAATTGACTGGTGAGCTTGGGAACTCAAAAAGGCCTGGGCGTCCACGGATGACAACAGTGGTGGATGATCGCCGCATACTTTCTTTGGTGAAGAAGAACCCGTTCACAACATCAACTGAAGTCCAGAACACTCTCAGTGAAGTAGGTGTATCTGTCTCTAAGTCAACAGTAAAGACAAGACTCCATGAAAGTAAATACAAAGGGTTCACATCTAGATGCAAACCATTTATCAATTCCAAAAATAGTTACATAGTTACATAGTTACTTAGGTTGAAAAAAGACCTAGGTCCATCTAGTTCAACCTTCCTCCACCAGTTCTACATTTAGTCACTAAGTCATTTATAACCAACAATGTTTTGTGTACTGAGGAAATCATCCAGCCCTTTTTTAAAAGCTGTTATAGTATCTGCCATTACTACCTCTTGTGGTAGGGCATTCCACAGTCTGACCGCTCTAACTGTAAAGAACCCTTTCCTATTTAGGTTTCGGAATCGCTTTTCTTCCACTCGCAGTGAGTGCCCCCTAGTCCTTAGTACTGTCTTTGGAAGGAATAAGTCATGTGCCAGTCCTTTATATTGACCACACATGTATTTATACATATAAATGAGATCTCCTCTGAGACGTCTTTTTTCTAAGCTAAACATATCTAACTTTTTCAACCTGTCATCATATGGCAGGCCTTCCATTCCTTGTAATAGTCTAGTTGCCCGCCTTTGAACTGACTCTAAGTTCTGAATGTCCTTTTTAAAATGTGGAGCCCAAAACTGGATCCCGTATTCCAGATGTGGCCTTACAAGTGATTTATAGAGGGGTAACAATACGTTGGGATCACGGGATCTAATCTCTCTTTTTATACACCCTAAAATCTTGTTTGCTTTAGCAGCTGCTGCTTGACATTGAGTGCTGCTGCTCAGCTTATTTGTAATGAGAATACCCAAGTCCTTCTCCTGTTCTGTAGTCCCGAGTTTACTTCCATTTAATGTATATGCAGCCATAGGATTACTCCGTCCTAGGTGCATTACTTTACATTTATCAACATTAAATCTCATTTGCCAAGTATCTGCCCATTCTGACATCTTATCCAGATCTTTTTGTAATATTGTACTATCCAGGTCAGTTTTTAATATCCTACATAGTTTGGTGTCATCGGCAAAGACTGACACTGTACTATCAATCCCATCCACAAGGTCATTAATAAAGAGAGTAAAAAGAATCGGTCCAAGCACAGATCCCTGCGGAACCCCACTGCTGACTACAGCCCATTTAGAGAATGTACCATTTATGACTACTGTTTGTTTCCTATCTTTTAGCCAATTCCTTACCCAGTTGCATATTGTGTCCCCTAGTCCTTGCTTCTGGAGCTTTAGTATAAGGCTATTATGTGGTACAGTATCAAATGCCTTTGCAAAGTCCAAATAAATCACATCAGCTGCATTACCAATATCCAGGTTTGAACTTACCCCCTCATAGAACCCCAACAGGTTGGTTAGACACGACTTATCTTTCATGAATCCATGCTGTTTGTCAGTTATCATATTATTTTCTGCAATATATTTTTGCATGTCATCCCTTAAAATGCCCTCAAAAACTTTGCATACTACTGATGTCAGGCTTACTGGACGGTAGTTGCCTGGATCTACCCTCTTACCTTTCTTAAATATCGGTACCACATCAGCAATCCTCCAATCCTGAGGCACCAACCCTGTTACAAGTGAGTCTAAAAAGATGAGATACAGCGGTCTGTCGATTACGGAGCTCAATTCCCTCAATATTCGTGGATGAATGCCATCTGGCCCTGGGGATTTGTCAATGTTTAATTTACTCAGACGTAGGCGTACTTCATCTTGTGTTAAATTAATTATATTGGGTGGTGGACTTTGATTTTTCACTTGTTGAATGATCCCTGGTACAGTCAGTTCCTTGGTGAATACAGATGAGAAATGCCTATTTAATATCTCAGTCTTTTGTTTGTCCTCTATAACTAACTTGTTATTATATTTTAAGGGGCCGATACTATCCTTTGTTTTCCTTTTGGCATTAATGTATTTATAAAAGATTTTGGGATTTATTTTAATGTCATTGGCGATTTTTGTTTCAGTAGCTAATTTTGCTTGTTTGATTTCTTTTTTACATTTCCTATTGATATCTTTATACTCCTGCAATGCTATTTCTGTATTCTCAGCCTTTAAGATTTTAAATGCCCTTTGTTTTTGTTTTATTATACTTTGTACAGTCTTATTTATCCATAGTGGTTTCTTTTTATTCCTGGACATTTTATTACCACTGGGTATATGTTTTTTACAGGACTCTAGTAGTATATCCTTAAACTTACCCCATTTATGTTCGGTATCCCCAGTTACCATGACTTTGTCCCAATCTACACATTTAAGCTCTTCCCTTAATTTGTTGAAATCAGCTTTCCTAAAATTCCAGGTTTTAGCATTCCCCCTTTGAAATGTTCTATTGAATATTATGTTGAAGCTTACCATATTATGATCGCTGGTGCCCAAGTGCTCCCGGACCTGTAGATCTGAAATTGTATCCGGTCTATTTGACAGGACCAGATCTAGCAAATTATCTCCCCTGGTCGGTTCACCTACCATCTGAGAGAGGAAATGGTCTTGAATGGTAGATAAGAACTTACAGCTTTTAGCAGAACCAGAAGATTCTATGTCCCACTGAATGTCTGGATAGTTGAAATCCCCCATAATAAGAACCCGATTATTATTATTAGCTGCCTTTTCAATTTGTTCCAGCATTTCACCCTCTATTTGTTCAGGTATGTTAGGAGGCTTATAGCAAACTCCAGAGATAGGCCAGAGTTAAATTTGCTGAAAAACACCTCATGAAGCCAGCTCAGTTCTGGAAAAGTATTCTATGGACAGATGAGACAAAGATCAACCTGTACGAGAATGATGGGAAGAAAAAAGTTTGGAGAAGAAAGGGAACGGCACATGATCCAAGGCACACCACATCCTCTGTAAAACAAGGTGGAGGCAACGTGATGGCATGGGCATGCATGGCTTTCAATGGCACTGGGTCACTTGTGTTTATTGATGACATAACAGCAGACAAGAGTAGCCAGATGAATTCTGAAGTGTACCGGGATATACTTTCAGCCCAGATTCGGCCAAATGCCGCAAAGTTGATCGGACGGCGCTTCATAGTACAGATGGACAATGACCCCAAGCATACAGACAAAGCTACCCAGGAGTTCATGAGTGCAAAAAAGTGGAACCTTCTGCAATGGCCAAGTCAATCACCAGATCTTAACCCAATTGAGCATGCATTTCACTTGCTCAAATCCAGACTTAAGACGGAAAGACCCACAAACAAGCAAGACCTGAAGGCTGCGGCTGTAAACGCCTGGCAAAGCATTAAGAAGGAGGAAACCCAGCGTTTGGTGATGTCCATGGGTTCCAGACTTAAGGCAGTGATTGCCTCCAAAGGATTCGCAACAAAATATTGAAAATAAAAATATTTTGTTTGGGTTTGGTTTATTTGTCCAATTACTTTTGACCTCCTAAAATGTGGAGTGTTTGTAAAGAAATGTGTACAATTCCTACAATTTCTATCAGATATTTTTGTTCAAACCTTCAAATTAAACGTTACAATCTGCACTTGAATTCTGTTGCAGAGGTTTCATTTCAAATCCAATGTGGTGGCATGCAGAGCCCAACTCGCGAAAATTGTGTCACTGTCCAAATATTTCTGGACCTAACTGTATGTGTTTGATACTTATTTACGTAGTGTGTGTGTGTATTTTTTTTTTAAACAGCTGAATTTATTGTTAACTTGGCTCCTAAAACATCATAGCAGAATGTTACCCATAAAAGCATAAAAATAACTGATCAACACTTGGCCATCATCCACTAATTTGCTAAACATTTATAGTGCACATGCCAAACATCTACTGCATTAAAAATTTCCCATTTCTTTGAGACAGCATGGTTTGTATAAAATGTATTAATTTATATGCACAACCAGCGTCATGCAATACTGCATCAGTGAATATAAGTGGAAATTGCATGGAAATTCAACTATACTACTTACAGTGCTTATACTGCTTACAGCACACGTGCAGACAAAATGTATCTTGTAAAATGTGTATATACACTGTGTATGAATATTTACATACAGTGCCTACAAGTAGTATTCAACCCCCTGCAGATTTAGCAGGTTTGATAAGATGCAAATAAGTTAGAGCCTGCAAACTTCAAACAAGAGCAGGATTTATTAACAGATGCATAAATCTTACAAACCAACAAGTTATGTTGCTCAGTTAAATTTTAATAAATTTTCAACATAAAAGTGTGGGTCAATTATTATTCAACCCCTAGGTTTAATATTTTGTGGAATAACCCTTTGTTGCAATTACAGCTAATAATCGTCTATTATAAGACCTGATCAGGCCGGCACAGGTCTCTGGAGTTATCTTGGCCCACTCCTCCATGCAGATATTCTCCAAGTTATCTAGGTTCTTTGGGTGTCTCATGTGGACTTTAATCTTGAGCTCCTTCCACAAGTTTTCAATTGGGTTAAGGTCAGGAGACTGACTAGGCCACTGCAATACCTTGATTTTTTCCCTCTTGAACCAGGCCTTGGTTTTCTTGGCTGTGTGCTTCGGGTCGTTGTCTTGTTGGAAGATGAAATGACGACCTATCTTAAGATCCTTGATGGAAGAGCGGAGGTTCTTGGCCAAAATCTCCAGGTAGGCCGTGCTATCCATCTTCCCATGGATGCGGACCAGATGGCCAGGCCCCTTGGCTGAGAAACAGCCCCACAGCATGATGCTGCCACCACCATGCTTGACTGTAGGGATGGTATTCTTGGGGTCGTATGCAGTGCCATCCAGTCTTCAAACGTCACGTTTGTGGTTGGCACCAAAGATCTCGATCTTGGTCTCATCAGACCAGAGAACCTTGAATCAGTCTGTCTCAGAGTCCTCCAAGTGATCATGAGCAAACTGTAGACGAGCCTTGACATGACGCTTTGAAAGTAAAGGTACCTTACGGGCTCGTCTGGAACGGAGACCATTGCGGTGGAGTACGTTACTTATGGTATTGACTGAAACCAATGTCCCCACTGCCATGAGATCTTCCCGGAGCTCCTTCCTTGTTGTCCTTGGGTTAGCCTTGACTCTTCGGACAAGCCTGGCCTCGGCACGGGTGGAAACTTTCAAAGGCTGTCCAGGTCGTGGAAGGCTAACAGTAGTTCCATAAGCCTTCCACTTCCGGATAATGCTCCCAACAGTGGAGACAGGTAGGCCCAACTCCTTGGAAAGGGTTTTGTACCCCTTGCCAGCCTTGTGACCCTCCACGATCTTGTCTCTGATGGCCTTGGAATGCTCCTTTGTCTTTCCCATGTTGAAAAAGCGTCGTTATCGTATGATCGGTGTAGGGTCCGACATTTCCATAATGCCGGTGCAGCGACAGGTACGATGTTGTTTCTCGTTCCTGCGGCCGCACACATCGCTGTGTATGAAGCTGCAGGAGCGAGGAACATCTACCTGCGTCCCGGCTGCAATGCGGAAGGACGGAGGTGGGCGGGATGTTTACATCCTGCTCATCTCCGCCCCTCCGCTCCTATTGGCCGCCTGCCGTGTGACGTCGCTGTGAAGCCGCACGACCCGCCCCCTTAGGAAGGAGGTGGGTCGCTGGCCAGAGCGACGTCGCAGGACAGGTGAGTGCACGTGAAGCTGGCGTAGCGATAATGTTCGCTACTCCAGCAATCACAAGATATCGCACCTGCGACGGGGGCGGGGACTTTCGCTGCAGCATCGGTAACACATTGTTACCGATGTTGCAACGTGCAAAGTACCCCTAAGAATCAGTCATTGGATTTGAAAACATTTTCTTAAACTCAAATTTTGCATACCTGTGTGATCTTGTCTGCAAACCAAATACTCAATTCACCCAACAAACGAGTGTTTTGCTCACTGATCAGGTAATCTGCGACCTTTTAAGACTGCATGATTATCGGCAAATAAGCATTTTGGGAATGCTCGTGCATGATAATCATGTAGTTTAATTGCACCTTAAGAAACTTAGTTAGAAAATAAATTAAGATCACAGCTTTTGAGTCAATTTAACTCATGCTAGAAGAATTAGTTACAGGTGCAATATATTTGTACCGTGTTAGCCAGTAAATAGAAAAAAATTGTTTTTAAAAAAAAAAAAAAGCTTAGAGTCCTCAGTGGTTGGTACCTTTTAATGGCTAACTGAAAATATGGTAATAAATAGCAAGCTTTCAAGACTGCACAGGTCTCTAATCAGGCATGCTGTAACACAAAATCTGAAGAGTCAAATGTAGAGGGCGATACTACATTGACACACGTCTCAGTTGATGACGTGGGCGTGCTGGGTGGATCTTACCACAAAAAAAGTCACGTCCTGTGACGTGGTTGACTCTGCCCCCTTCACCAGCGTCATTTGACAAAGCGTCCTCTGTTGCCAAGCAACATGGTGTTTCACTAGCCAAGCACATTACGTGATTACCGAGGGCTAGGCTAATGGCGTTCACATGTGTTAATCACAGCTGTTTGTATGTCAGAGCACAACTACGTCAGTGATTGACATCTGACTCTTCCTATAGCAATGCTGGATACTATCCATGTAGATTTGCAGGAAGTCCATCCTCTCCCAATTTAGACTAATCTATCATACTATATATACCTGACCTACACACAGTCCACCACACGTCCCCTGATGAAGAGGTGAAACGCGCGTAGGGACTGGTGGTTACCTGGACTTGCTGCAAAGTGGTCAGTATTGCATTATTACTATAACTGTGGATAAATAGTAGGTTGTGGTTATGCCGTTTATAACTAATTGATTGCCTATAGCTATGCGAGTAAAGTCTTGGTTATACCACAACAAGTATAGAGATATGACACATAGTTAAGTGATCACAATTGGTAGTATTGAGCTTGGGCAAACTACCATCAAACAATGTAAATAGGAAATTTCAGTGTGTGTTTACTTATAATCCACTGTATCACATCCTTGGCTGTTTTGACTAAAATATTGTGATTCTCTTATGTGTACTACATGTTGTCAACTGTCCACAATTACTGCTATTGACCTTTGCTAGCAGTTCAGTTAACCCCTTGAGGACTCAATTGCTGTATTAATTTTAATGTAATTATAATAAAGATTAATTTTATTAAAAGGACTCATACCACATACATATATGGCTCTGCACCGCACACACACACATATGGCTCTGCACCGCACACACACACATATGGCTCTGCACAGCACACACACATATGGCTCTGCACATCACACACATATATGGCTCTGCACCGCACACACACACATATGGCTCTGCACCGCATGCACATACGGCGCTCTGCACCGACCCCCCCCTACACCCATAGGGAACACATGTAGGGAGTACATACTCACCCGTCCTCGGTCCCCGCCGCTCCTGCACGTTCGCGCGCTGTCTTTGCTCTGGACATATCAGCACAGTAGTGACGTCACCGCTGTGCTGAAGAGAGCATAGACAGCGGGGCAGTGATGAGAAGCAGTGCTCCCTCTCATCAGCGCTTTCAAATGTATCGGCATCTGTGATCTGTGATGCCGGTATATTTGAATGTGCGATCCCGAGCAGGGGGCCCAGTGCTGGAGCTGACACCACGGCAGCCGCAGGCAGGCCCCTCCCCCAGGTGACGGACCCCACAGCAGTGCAGGGGGAGGTTGTGGGCAGAGTACGGGGTGCGGGGAAATGTGTGGGAGGGTGCAGGGAAGGGGGGCGGGGACTCACGCACCGTACCCGCCCAGCAGGGCGGCAACATGCTGTTCCAGATTTGCATGTCAACATGTTGACATGAAATGACCGGAAGCAGCAAAATCACGGCAGGAGCGGTCACATGACCACTCAGAGCCGGGGGGAGGGGCTGACAGCAGGGCAGGTAAGTGCTCACTATCTACTTACCTGCCCCAATGTAGCCCAATAGGGAAATAATAAAAAAAAGTCAAAATAAGCCGGATAACCCTTTTAATTTTTTGCGATATTATGTTGACCCAGTTCCTGCGCTGTGTTTTTTGTATTTTTTGCATTTTTTTGTATCTGTATTTTTTGTGTTTGAATTTTTTCATGTGTATTTTTTCATGTAATTTTACTTTATTTGGTGGATCATATATTCATGTAAGTATACTTTCTTATTTTCATATATATATATATTTACTTATCTCTATTTTTTCATGTATGTATTTCTTGAGCCTCTTATTAGTTCTGATATGGATAATATCTTTGTTCCATTATGAGGAAATTTTTTATGACTACTTTTTTTGGTTTAGTTGGAATTCAGATTTACTTTCAGATTTATATTCACATCACTGTTAATCTATGATGAGTTGTGATATTTCATATATAGATACATTTTTCCCCCACAGAGATTTATTTGATGGTCTAATTTTATTACACACTATAATGCTATTTTCAGGTTTTTTTTGTTTTTTTGTTTTTTTTTCTACCTTATCCCAATTAGCAGGAACAAATGATCACCCCCGCCCTGTAACCAATTGTTGCATTCCCGTCCATTTCATGGTTTGGGTCTAGTTAGCCTTTCTATATGAGCAGCTTCCAGTTTAGCATAGGTCACTTATGACTAAGGACTTTGTTGTTTTTAATTCTTAAGTCCGAAACGCGTAAAGAGCCCCTATGCGTTAAAATTGTATGTCTTTATCTCCGGTTTCGATATGTTTTTAATTCATCAATAAAGGAAAGAATCATTTTAACCTGAAGGAATTTGTGCTGGATCCTCCTCCTCTTTCTGTCCATGTAACATTGAGTCCAAAGGTGGATCCACGGGACCGTGCACCGGACTCCCCCAGAGAGACAACCAGGAGCAAACCCCTATTCAGGGATTGTCTGGTGGCCCCCCCAGAGGGCCTAGATGCACAGCAGCCGGGACACAAGTGAGTTCGGGTTTCGTGTCCTTCAGATGTCCGTATGGGATGTGGCTACTAGTCCAATGGTAGTCGTAGGCTAGCGGAAGATGACGGGATCCACAGCTGATAGTCACCGGGGCAACTCCTGGGAAACAACAGGCTGGACGCACTCAGGTTGGCAGTCGGACACTGTGGGCAGAGACCGGATTAACCGGGGTACGAAGCACAGAGGGACCTGAACACCTAGCGCAAGAGTCAAACTACAAGAACACGTTGAACAGTCACCGCCCACAAGAAAAAGGAAGTCTTTAATACCCTATACCTGTAATCGGCCATATCCTGTTTCAGCAACGCTGTCCCTTTAAGAAGAGGTGAGTGAGCGCGCCCGCACCCTAGTGCTCATGCGCGAGACCCGAGCGCCGGAAAGCAGTGCAGGACGCAGAGGAGGAGGAGGAGATGCAAGGGAGCCAGAAGCAGAGTCCCGGACCGCAGCAGAACGCCGGGACCGACGGGCAGGGAGCACGCACAGGAGGGAGAGCGGGAGCAGCAGCCGCGGCCAGAGGGCCCGGGGACCGGATCGGTGAGTGACAGGCGGCGCCAGGATCCCGGGAGCGTGACAGTCCAGATGATTGATGTACCGGTAATAGGCTAGAGGCATGATAGAACAAGAGGATAAAAAGTCACTTTCACGCTTGGCCATGAAAAGATTTGCTTATTGTAGAGCCATTTTACTTCCCATTGCTGTTCCTGTCTCCTGTAAATATATGTTGTTATCGAATGCAAAGTAATTCTGGGTGAGGATGAATTTTGTAAACTTCACCACAGAATCCGCATTAATTCCTGTATTTTCCAGGAAAACGTTTCAGGTATTTAATCCATCCTGGTGTGAGATATTCGAGTACAAAGATTCCACATCCATGGTGGCAAGGATGGTTCCCTCTGATAGAGGACCTATTGCTGATAATTTTTTCAATAGGTCAGTTGTGTCCTGAATGTAGCTGGGTGTATCCTATACCATAGGTTAAAGAATACCCTATACCCATCCAGAAACTTGTTCACTGAAGGTGCAAACACATTCAGTGGGTCTTCATGGATTTTCAGATTTGTGGATTTTGGGAAGCATGTAGAATGTGCCTATAGAAGAATTTGTAGCATAGTGTCCATGGCTCCTGAATTCCTTCTCTTCCAGGAAGTGAGAAATACTTCTATGATATTGAAAGACCCTTTAAGGTTATGTGCACTTTTAACAATTATTCACACTTGGAAAATGAAAGAAAATCCGTCCTGGTGAACCCATGTGAATGGCAGGGCATGATGTGGTTGGCTGTGGCTTCACTAAGCTCATCACTGGTGGGGGAAAATGTCTTGAGTAAATGGTTCCTATGAGATTCTTCTAATATAATTTCCCACTGTGATGTCTGTCCTGTGTAGATATGTCATGGGGACCTTGTGGCACATCTGCTCCAGCAATAACACTGGTATAGGATATATTATTGTTGCTTTTAACACTGCAATTACATACCTCCCAACTTTTCAAGAAAGGAAAGAGGGACAAAGTATGCGGCGCGCGCAGTGCGCCGCGGCAAATTTTGACCACGCCCCTAGCCACACCCATTTGGCAGAAAGGGTCATTCAGCAGATGCCGTGGACTGTTCATTCATATTCATAGCAGTCAGAATTTTTTTATATTTCTGTGTCACTATATGACATGTTGCTTATTTGTGCCTATCAATCTGTGTTCACACGTTGCATAAATTCTGTTTCTTTTTGTTTCTGTCTGCACCAAACTACACAATAACAATCTTCTCTGTTTTTTCCATTTTTGCTGCATTTTTTCTGCCTTTTTTCCATTATTTAATGCGTTTTTGGTTCAGATGTGAATCTGCGTTTTTAAGTGTTTTTATTGTACAGAGAAGCTTTTTCCTGCATTTTTTAAGCTCCACATAGAAACCTCCAGAGAACCCCCCCCCCCGAAAACCGCAGAATTCAGCAGCGTCTTTTCATGGAACCACATACACTTTACTTGGACAATTAAATGCAGCAGAATAAATGTGCAAAAAACAGCAGAGAAATATGCAGCATTTACACTACATGTGAATATGGACTAATTGTCCAAGCAAAGTGGATGAGACGTCCTGAAATCTCCGCCCCTGGTGCGTGGAAAGACGCCGCTGAACTGTGCGGATTTGGTGTTTCTTTCTTTATAAGCTTCAGGATTCACATCAGCAACAAACATGTATCAAATAAGGGGGACAATGTATAAAAAATACCGCAAACACGCAATAATCAGAGAACATTGTTATTGCACTCGTGGCGTGGACACCTGCAGAAAAAATGCAGCATTTACGCTATGTGTGAACACGGCCTCAGTGATCCATTTTTATTACATTTTTTATGGGTTTTAATAAAGAAAAATAATAAATTGCGCCTCTTTTTCCTGCCATTTACCGATCCCCATAAATAATCTGATCGCTGTGTTGTTCAGGTCATTACGATTACAGGGACACCAAATATGTCCATGTTATTTGCTGATTTGGGATGTTTATTATTTTATAAAAAAGTGCAATAAAATTACATTATTCTATTTTTTTTATTATTTTTAGTAACTTTATTAGAAGAAAAAAAATCCTCTTTTCCTCTCCCTCTAGAATACAGAACATAGAGATCCTGCTCTGTACAATGTAGCTGTGTCCTGTGTAATCTGCTGTGTAAGAGGCTGCATTGTAGGTTCATTTATGTGAAATCCTCCCTCTGACATCATCAATCCTAGTGGCTCAACAGCTAGAGCAGCTAGGAAAGCCAGGAGGCTGCTGGACACAAGTTTTGAACGTTGCTGGTTTGAATCCAAGGTGGTGAAGATAAAAAAAAATAAAAAAAATTGTGTTTGTATTTTTTTCCTCATTTCTTTATAGTAGTTTTATGGGAACAAATGAATCTGACTCTTTCACCAACATTGAGATACAGTATTTATCTATCTATTTATCTATCTATCTATCTATCTATCTATCTCTATCCCTCTATCTATCTATGATTCTATCTCTCTATCTATCTATCTATCTATGATTCTATCTATCTATGATTCTATCTCTATCTATCTATTATCTGTCGTGTATCTATATATCCCTCTATCATCCATCCCTCTATCATCCATCCATCCCACTATCATCCATCCCTCCCTCTATCCCTCCCTCTATCTCTCCATTCATCCCTCCATTCATCCCTCCATTCATCCCTCCATTCATCCCTCCATTCATCCACCCATCCCTCCCTCTATCCCTCCATTCATCCCTCCATTCATCCCTCTATCATCCATCCATCCCTCCCTCTATCCCTCCATTCATCCCTCCCTCTATCCCTCCATTCATCCCTCCCTCTATCCCTCCATTCATCCCTCTATCATCCATCCATCCCTCCCTCTATCCCTCCCTCTATCCCTCCATTCATCCCTCTGTCATCCATCCATCCATCCCTCTATCCCTCCATTCATCCCTCTATCATCCATGCATCCATCCCTCCCTCTATCCCTCCATTCATCCCTCCATTCATCCCTCTATCATCCATCCATCCCTCCCTCTATCCCTCCTTTCATCCCTCTATCCCTCCATTCATCCCTCCTTCTATCCCTCCATTCATCCCTCCATTCATCCCTCTATCATCCATCCCTCCCTCTATCCCTCCATTCATCCCTCTATCATCCATCCATCCCTCCCTCTATCCCTCCTTTCATCCCTCTATCCCTCCATTCATCCCTCTATCATCCATCCATCCCTCCCTCTATCCCTCCATTCATCCCTCCATTCATCCCTCTATCATCCATCCATCCCTGCCTCTATCCCTCCATTCATCCCTCCCTCTATCCCTCCATTCATCCCTCTATCATCCATCCATCCCTCCCTCTATCCCTCCATTCATCCCTCTATCATCCATCCATCCATCCCTCTATCCCTCCATTCATCCCTCTATCATCCATGCATCCATCCCTCCCTCTATCCCTCCATTCATCCCTCCATTCATCCCTCTATCATCCATCCATCCCTCTATCCCTCCTTTCATCCCTCTATCCCTCCATTCATCCCTCCTTCTATCCCTCCATTCATCCCTCTATCATCCATCCATCCCTCTATCCCTCCATTCATCCCTCTATCATCCTTCCCTCCCTCTATCCCTCCATTCATCCCTCTATCATCCATCCATCCCTCCCTCTATCCCTCCTTTCATCCCTCTATCCCTCCATTCATCCCTCCATTCATCCCTCTATTCATCCCTCTATCATCCATCCATTCCTCCCTCTATCCCTCCTTTCATCCCTCTATCCCTCCATTCATCCCTCTATCATCCATCCATCCCTCCCTCTATCCCTCCTTTCATCCCTCTATCCCTCCATTCATCCCTCTATAATCCATCCATCCCTCCCTCTATCCCTCCTTTCATCCCTCTATCCCTCCATTCATCCCTCCTTCTATCCCTCCATTCATCCCTCTATTCATCCCTCTATCATCCATCCATCCCTCCCTCTATCCCTCCTGTCATCCCTCTATCCCTCCGTTCATCCCTCTATCATCCATCCATCCATCCCTCCCTCTATCCCTCCTTTCATCCCTCTATCCCTCCATTCATCCCTCTATAATCCATCCATCCCTCCCTCTATCCCTCCTTTCATCCCTCTATCCCTCCATTCATCCCTCTATCATCCATGCATCCATCCCTCCCTCTATCCCTCCCTCCATTCATCCCTCTATCATCCATCCATCCCTCCCTCTATCCCTCCTTTCATCCCTCTATCCCTCCATTCATCCCTCCTTCTATCCCTCCATTCATCCCTCTATTCATCCCTCTATCATCCATCCATCCCTCCCTCTATCCCTCCTTTCATTCCTCTATCCCTCCATTCATCCCTCTATCATCTATCCATCCCTCCCTCTATCCCTCCTTTCATCCCTATATCCCTCCATTCATCCCTCTATAATCCATCCATCCCTCCCTCTATCCCTCCTTTCATCCCTCTATCCCTCCATTCATCCCTCCTTCTATCCCTCCATTCATCCCTCTATTCATCCCTCTATCATCCATCCATCCCTCCCTCTATCCCTCCTTTCATCCCTCTATCCCTCCATTCATCCCTCTATCATCCATCCATCCCTCCCTCTATCCCTCCTTTCATCCCTCTATCCCTCCATTCATCCCTCTATAATCCATCCATCCCTCCCTCTATCCCTCCTTTCATCCCTCTATCCCTCCATTCATCCCTCCTTCTATCCCTCCATTCATCCCTCTATTCATCCCTTTATCATGCATCCATCCCTCCCTCTATCCCTCCTTTCATCCCTCTATCCCTCCATTCATCCCTCTATCATCCATCCATCCATCCCTCCCTCTATCCCTACTTTCATCCCTCTATCCCTCCATTCATCCCTCTATAATCCATCCATCCCTCCCTCTATCCCTCCTTTCATCCCTCTATCCCTCCATACATCCCTCTATCATCCATGCATCCATCCCTCCCTCTATCCCTCCCTCCATTCATCCCTCTATCATCCATCCATCCCTCCCTCTATCCCTCCTTTCATCCCTCTATCCCTCCATTCATCCCTCCTTCTATCCCTCCATTCATCCCTCTATTCATCCCTCTATCATCCATCCATCCCTCCCTCTATCCCTCCTTTCATTCCTCTATCCCTCCATTCATCCCTCTATCATCCATCCATCCCTCCCTCTATCCCTCCTTTCATCCCTCTATCCCTCCATTCATCCCTCTATAATCCATCCATCCCTCCCTCTATCCCTCCTTTCATCCCTCTATCCCTCCATTCATCCCTCCTTCTATCCCTCCATTCATCCCTCTATTCATCCCTCTATCATCCATCCATCCCTCCCTCTATCCCTCCTGTCATCCCTCTATCCCTCCGTTCATCCCTCTATCATCCATCCATCCATCCCTCCCTCTATCCCTCCTTTCATCCCTCTATCCCTCCATTCATCCCTCTATAATCCATCCATCCCTCCCTCTATCCCTCCTTTCATCCCTCTATCCCTCCATTCATCCCTCTATCATCCATGCATCCATCCCTCCCTCTATCCCTCCCTCCATTCATCCCTCTATCATCCATCCATCCCTCCCTCTATCCCTCCTTTCATCCCTCTATCCCTCCATTCATCCCTCCTTCTATCCCTCCATTCATCCCTCTATTCATTCCTCTATCATCCATCCATCCCTCCCTCTATCCCTCCTTTCATTCCTCTATCCCTCCATTCATCCCTCTATCATCTATCCATCCCTCCCTCTATCCCTCCTTTCATCCCTATATCCCTCCATTCATCCCTCTATAATCCATCCATCCCTCCCTCTATCCCTCCTTTCATCCCTCTATCCCTCCATTCATCCCTCCTTCTATCCCTCCATTCATCCCTCTATTCATCCCTCTATCATCCATCCATCCCTCCCTCTATCCCTCCTTTCATCCCTCTATCCCTCCATTCATCCCTCTATCATCCATCCATCCCTCCCTCTATCCCTCCTTTCATCCCTCTATCCCTCCATTCATCCCTCTATAATCCATCCATCCCTCCCTCTATCCCTCCTTTCATCCCTCTATCCCTCCATTCATCCCTCCTTCTATCCCTCCATTCATCCCTCTATTCATCCCTTTATCATCCATCCATCCCTCCCTCTATCCCTCCTTTCATCCCTCTATCCCTCCATTCATCCCTCTATCATCCATCCATCCATCCCTCCCTCTATCCCTACTTTCATCCCTCTATCCCTCCATTCATCCCTCTATAATCCATCCATCCCTCCCTCTATCCCTCCTTTCATCCCTCTATCCCTCCATACATCCCTCTATCATCCATGCATCCATCCCTCCCTCTATCCCTCCCTCCATTCATCCCTCTATCATCCATCCATCCCTCCCTCTATCCCTCCTTTCATCCCTCTATCCCTCCATTCATCCCTCCTTCTATCCCTCCATTCATCCCTCTATTCATCCCTCTATCATCCATCCATCCCTCCCTCTATCCCTCCTTTCATTCCTCTATCCCTCCATTCATCCCTCTATCATCCATCCATCCCTCCCTCTATCCCTCCTTTCATCCCTCTATCCCTCCATTCATCCCTCTATAATCCATCTATCCCTCCTTTCATCCCTCTATCCCTCCATTCATCCCTCTATCATCCATGCATCCCTCCATTCATCCCTCCATTCATCCATCCCTCCATCCCTCCTTGCAGCTGAATAATCTGCTTTTGGTGTCTCACCTGCAGTATAGAGGTCAAGATAACAAAATCTTCCTATTGCTTTCAATAGAGGCAGTAGCTCAGTGGTTAGAGCTGCTGCCTTTGAAACAATGAACTCACAGCTCCACGAGTTCGAGTCCCGGCCGCCCCGAAAATCCAGAGCCGATGATAATTTAATTTAATTTATTCACTTCACAGGGGAGGAGCCGGGACATCAGCTGTGAGCCGCGGGAGTGCGGGACAGCCCTGATAAATCGTGCAAGTCCCGCAGAATCCGGGACGGTTGGGAGGTATGCAATTATCATTCTTTCTTGTGTATACACAGGAGATGAAGGTATGGAGATAAAAAAGCAGATCACTGGCATGAGAAGACTATTAAATGACAGCACTGGACGTGTTTACCAGCGTGTTGGCAAGGAAGGGGAGAAACTCAAAGAAGGTGTGCATGATCTGGATATGAGTTGGACTGATAGTCTGAGCACTTCATGTGATCCCATTCACTCAACCCAGGCTCCCTGGAACAATGTGCCAATCCAAAGTAGCGAGCTTTCAGGACAATATGGGACCCGTTCTAAGACTGTGCAGAATCAGCAAAAAACTCCTGGAACTAATGGTATAGTAATGGGAAAATGGATGCAAATTTAATATATGCATATATATCATATCTTGACTTCTTTTTGTTATGAATAACCTTTTATCCATCAGGTGAATTACGAATGGTGAATTCAGTATCAGAATCAAAGTGCTGTACATGTAACTGCCAACCCACTCTTCAGGCCATCCTTCAAGAACTAAAGGCAATGCGGAAGTTCATACAAGTACAGGCAGGTAGTGTATTTTATACCAGTTACAAACAGCAATTATTGGTTAATACCAATACTTTATAAATTGTTATGCAGCTGATATAAGAGGCAAATTTTCTTTTTATATTTATGAAATGTCAATTCCATATGACATGCTTATTTCTAGCAGAAGCTACTTTCCCTACAGTGGTTGATAATCTAGAACAAATCACTGTTATTACATAAGACAACACAAAAAAAATATAAAATATTGCCTGTTATATAATCATTATGCTTTCATTACATCACAATATGTTAATCAATCAGTGTAATATTGCAGCATCATTTAGGAAAATATTATTATTATTTTTGTGTTATAAGTTGTTCATGAAGCGTATCTGCAGATAAAGAGGATCTTTCACCATGTGATCATCTTAAATTGGCCACATCATGGAATAGTGGTTGCAGAGCTGAGTAATAGGTAGCGCTTATTTTTTATAAGAGATATTAGCTTGTAAAGATTAAATTCTAATTTCCCCTTCAACGAAGGGCACGTTTGCAAAAACTTGTCTCTAGGGGTGATTAATTTTTTCCCTTCATGAACTTGACCAATCATAAACAGGAGACGTCATGCTTGAGAAAATAAGATGATGCCCCAGAGAATTTCAGACCAAGCTCTGCTCTGTTTTCACTGCTGGTATCTACTGTGATTACTAGTGGGGTGGGGGAGTAGAGCAGAGCTGTGCGTCATTACAAACACTTCTTAAAGCAGTCATCTCAAGCGAGTCAGTATGGAAGGAAGGGGAATGACAGTGGAAGAAGGACTGACAGTGCTGTGAGAGGAGAGCTGCAAGAGGTGTTTGTAATGACATAGAACTCATCTTTCCACCTCCTGTACAGTAGTCGGTGACAGATCTTTGTAACCTGGGTAGCCACATGAGTTTTTTCATATTATACAAAGAAGGCTAGGTCTGACATTCTCTAAGGGCATGTTTTTTCTCCTGCGTGACACCTCCTGCTTTATGATGGAACAATGTAAAGCAGGGGAAAAAGTCAACGCCTCAGAGAAAAATCCCTGCTAGCGCTCCCCCTTGGTCTTACCAAAAATTAGCATGTAAACGTTACAAACTAATATCTCCACAATGGAGATATAGATTTATTTATTATTTATTTAGATGATACATTTTGTTCAGCTCTTCAGCCATTATTCCGTGATCTGGCTAGTCCAACATAAGGAAAAGTAGACTACAGAAGAAAAATTGTCCTCAGTAGACTACATAAAAATAGTGAAAAGACAAGTCACCTCAATAGTGCTGCAATTTGCATACAGCCATCTAAATAGTCCAGTAGTATGCAAATTTCTCCAGACACATGCTGATATCCAAGGCAGAATTCGGAGAACCAGACTCATGGGGAATAAACTTCATGTTAAGTGAAAAATGTGCTCTTCTAACAGATCTTTTCAAACCATAGCATCATTTTGCAGAGTGATTTTACTGCAGCGACTTTGTGTATGAAGCATTGTTCATAACGTTAAACTACACTGCAACTAAAGTACTCACTGAAAAACAAATTGGTGAAAACCTTATGAAAATCAGACATGTATTCTAGTAGTTCAACCTAGTAAGGATATGATCAGATGGTGTGTATGGTGCGTCAACAAGCCACATTATTAACAAACATATAGGTGTTTTCATTGCAAGCATGTCTGTGATGATAATAACATGTTAAAGAATAGATAGTCACAATCTACTTTTATTCCACTTGCACAAGTGGAGTATTTGGTGAGTTTTTTCCCTCAGTATCTGTAAGCCAAAATAGGAGTGGAAAAATCAGAGAATTATAATAGAAACACGTCCCCACTTCTACATTTGTTACCCACTCTTGGTTTTGGCTTTACAAATACTGAGGTAAAAAAAGCTCACTAAATACTCAACGTGTGCACATGGCTGTCAAAGAGATTTCTCAGCACAGTAAATTTCCATTTTGAGAGCTGATCAGCGCCGATGACGCCTCGTCCCCTACATATTAGCCAGGACGCAAGCAGAATTGGCAGGTATTGTGCACCTAAAGCGGGCTTTACACGCTACAATATGTCTTACGATATGTCGGCGGGGTCACGTCATAAGTGACGCACATCCGGCATCGTAAGTTATATTGTATCATGTGACAGCTACATGCGATTGCGATTGAACGTTAAAACGTTCATCGCATGCACGTCGTTCAATTGCTAAAAATTGAACGTGAGGTTGTTCAATGTTCCCGAGGTAGCACACATCGCAGTGTTTGACACTCCGGGAACGATGAACAGATCTCACCTGCGCCCCGCGGCTCCCGCCGGCAATGCGTAAGGAAGGAGGTGGGCAGGATGTTTACGTCCCGCTCATCTCCGCCCCTCCGCTTCTATTGGCTGGCTGCCGCGTGACGTCGCTGTGACGCCGAACGTCCCTCCCACTCCAGGAAGTGGACGTTCGCCACCCACATCGAGGTCGTATGGAAGGGTAAGTACGTGTGACAGCAAATAATCGTTTGTGCAACACGTTCAACAAATTGAACGTGCCGCACATACGATGGGGGTGGGTACGATCGCATACGATATCATATGCTTAATCGTAACGTGTAAAGCAGGCTTTAGCCTCAGAATGTGCACGTGTACCGGCACATATGTGGAGACACAATATCATCAGCACTACTTAACTCCTGATGTGACAGTAGCTTAGCGGCTACTGTGAAAATCATATATCTAAACTCTTTAAAAAGAACAAACATTTTTAATAAAAATAGGATTAAAACTGTAGGTCACTCATAAATCTTTTCCTTTACATGTGTATATGTTCTTTCTGACATTTAAAAAGTGTGTAAGTAAAATATAGCTAGATAGATATAAAAGCTAAGGCCCGACAATGAAAGATAACAAGACTATAAAGTATATAGACACACATGGACAACATTTTTGGTACCCTTCGGGTAAAGTAAGAATGGTCACTGAGGTTACTTGAAAATGACAAAAGTAATTTTCAATTTAAACTTACTGAATATGAAATAATAAAAATCTAACGTGGCTTTTGAATTGTTGTTCAACAAAAAAAGAAAACAGATTAGTGAAAATGGTCTGGGGAAAATGACTAACCTTATCTTAATATTGTGTTACACAAACTTTTGGGGCAATCACTCAAAGAAGCGATTTTTGTAAGTCATTCTGCAACTGTCCACAGGTATTTTGGGCTACTCCACATGAGTAAACTGCTCCTTGTGTCTCAGGTATGACGGTGCCTTCTCCAGACGTCATGTTTCAGCTCTTTCCAGAGATGTTCAATGGGATTTAGATCAGGGCTCTTGGAATCTCTCATATTGGAGGACCCATGACCTGCGAGTCAGACCAAGTTTCTGAGACTAGGCAAGACATTTGGCTCCAGAATGACTTTCTAGTGTTGAGATTTCATTGTACACTGCACAGTTTCCAGATACATTAAAACAGCCCTAAAACTTACATAACTGAGTCTCCTCCATGGTTCACAGTAGGGCCCATAGACCTTAAACTTGTGCATAATATGTGCAACTGTAAGAACAACAACATCAAGCTGTTTGGAAATAATGCTATAGCCTTTATCTTTAACATGTTTGTCTATAATTTTCTTTTGTATCTCCTGGGGCAACTCTCTCCTTTGCTTTCTTTGATCCATGTTCAGTGTCGTACACACCATGATGCTAAACAGCACAGTAACTACTTTTCAGCTTTTAAATAGACAGACTGACTGATTACAAGTTTGTCACAGGATACCTACATGTCAATATGGTCAAATTATTTTCAGTCTTTTGTAGGGTACCATCATTTCTATTCAGGCCCTTCATTAGTTTTTTTGGGGTTTTTTTTTCTTTTGTTTTGTTTTTTTCAGTGAACCATAATTCAAAAGCAGTGTCTGATTTTCTTTGATATTCAGTAAATTTAAATTGAAAATTACTTTTTCCAGTATCAAGTTATTCCAATGACCTTTGTGTGTTTTTCTTACTTTACCAATAATTTTGTCCATGTGTGTATTGAGCTGATTGCATCAAGTACCCAAGATTACTATATTGCTGGTATGAAAAATCTCAAGATCCTTCTGCCTTTGGTGTTGTGGCTACATTTTAATAAATGTTCTCCGGGATATCTGGGGCAATAAATTCCAGAACTGCTGAAAGTGGCACGGACCCAGTAGTCATTATCACAGGAGACATCATACTATGTTATACAGTAATCTCCAGCTTCTTTCTGAAAAGCTGATTACTTTTTTAGTCCATTGCGTAATAAATTATTTTCTCAGCATAAGATCAATAATGTAGAAAATCTAGAAAACACAGAGAAAGCTTTTTCCAATAAATAACCCGTGGAGCATGATGTGCACTGACTTCATTAAATGCATGAAATTTGTTTCCTTCATATAGTAAAGCTGAGATTCCAGTAAACTCATTTGCAGTAAAGTCAAATTTCTTAAGCGCTTCAGAAAGCTAAGTAATGGAAATCAGGTATCCTGGTATTAAGTATTCCATACGTTTGATCACATAAAGAAGAGCTCCACAATTCATTAAAGGGGTTGTCCAATTAATGATATTCATGATCTATCCTAAGCATAGGTCTTCAGATCAGTGGAGGCACCCACACCGATCAGCTGTTATCAGCTCCTCTGCCAGATGGATATAAATGGAGCCAGAGTAGCTGATTGGAAAGGGGCCGTGTTTTAGACCCCAGCCGATCTCACATTGATAACCTATCCTGGTGATGGGTCATCAATTTCATAAGGCCAGATGACCCCTTTAAGGTCCATTGCCTCTGTATAGGCTACTCGTTTCACTGAGCCCCAGAATGGAGCAGAGACTATTATAGTAGAGGAGGACAAGTACGCTGTTATGGATGCTTCTGTCACTTTGTAACATTAGTAGCCATGTACAGTTGGTTCCAGTAGTATTTGGACAGTGACACAAATTCCACCATTTAGCCTCTATACTACGGTTTTGAAACAAAGCTGTCAAGATGTGTTTAAAGTGTAGACTTTCAGTTTTAATTCTTGGTGCTTTACAAGATTTTCCTAATCACCATGTTTTACAGCCATTTTACATGGTCCCTCTAGTTTTCAGGAAATCACACAAAAGATAAAATGTTTCTATCACTTGGTTTTATGACTAAACAGCTTTATTCTATCAATTTATTTGATAGCTATTAAAAATAAGCGAAAAACACCCAATCAGTCCTCTGTGGCAGCCAGGCCAGGTCAGTGGTCACTTCTGCTCTGGTGGTCCTCTGACTGGCATCCTGGGAGACTCTGCAGCTTACGTAGCCCCCATGACATTGCATGAGGCCTAGTGAGTAGCAGAGGAGCCCATGATGCCGGCAGAGAATGGCCAGCACAGATGTGAACACTGGGCCATGTCTGGCTACCACAGAGTACCGAACTTGATACGAAACCAAGGTAGCTTGAATCTTTTAGCTCATCCTTAGTAGTTATTTCTATTAAACATAAATATTTCAGGGACACATTAGAGGATTCAAGAAAGTGACAATGTCTGAGAACAGGTGTGGAATATGATAGCGGTAGGCTAGCATAATAAAATCAATAAGTGCTCGCTTGGAACTGACCTGTTCATTTACAATTACATTTATTAGACACTGCAGTAGTCTGTGTCATATCAAGAACTGTGAGAAGAGTGACAATATACCTGCTGTATTGCATCTAGATGTCCAATTAAAGAATACAGATTTTATTAACCCTCTAATCAACAATCCCAAACACCATACTACATTATGCAGGTCCCGATTTGATGCACTGATGAAAGTGTACACCTAGATGTGTCATTTTGTTTGTTTTGCGCTTAAAGGGAACCTGTCAGGTGCAATATGCACCCAGAACCACGAGCAGTTCTGGGTACATATTGCTAATCCCTGCCTAACCGTCTCTGTATACACTAGCATAGATGAAGAGATCTTTAGAAAAGTATTACTAAAGATCTTTCATTGTATGCTAATGAGCGAGGGGACTAGTCCCCTGGGCGTTAGTTCCCCTGGCTAGTTGGCCCCATTAGCATGATAGTACTCCCCTGTGGGTGTGCTAACATGCTAATGAATGCGCAGTGTCAGAGGATGATCTCACTCCCCTCTCCTCTACCATTGCTGCACCACACTGGATTTCAGCTCAGTGCGCATTACCCTGGAGTTTCAGTCATGCACACTACTTCAGTTTGAAGCCAGGATGGGTACACCCGGCTTAATAGTGTGCACATGACCGGAGCTCTGGGGTCATGTGCACTGAGCCGGAATCCAGTGTCGGGCGGCAATGGCAGTGCACCCAGAACTGCTCGTGAAAGGTTCACTTTAAGAGGGCTATTAAAGGGATCCTGTCACCAGTGTTTTGCTTTTTTCCTTGCACATATTTTTTTTTGATGTGACGGTTTTGAAATCACTTTTTTTAATATGAGAAGAACAGTGATGAACCAAATTACTTTACATGTGTATAGCTCACTAAGGGTCATCTGGGCGGGGCTGGAGAGATTAGGAGTCAGGGTGTCCTGGCTGTTCTCACATCCACTTACACTTGTGCATTCATATTGCCTGGGAACACTGAAGTCACACTGATAGTGTTACGTGTAGACAAGCCTTTTAACAGCATAGTCTCATGTTACTTAGCTGTTTAGCACTGATGGTAAGGAAAGGATTAGGAGCTTTGGGAGGACATACCTTTCTTTATCTCTTTCTAGTTCATTTAGCTTGAAACAGATTTAATACAGGTATTTGCTGGCATATAGAAACTTAATTAGGTACTCCTTCACCCGGGGCAAAAATTCCATTTGCTGCCCTAGCTTTGTATCCAAATACCCTGACCAAGGCAGGGCAGGCGTACCTCCTCGCAGCCATCCCCCAGCCACCCCCAGCTGGAGTACAGCTCAATATACAGTATACATTCTCACATGAAATTAAAAGTGTTGTCTCAGCATTTTTAGCCCAACCAGAAATAAAGAATTCATAGATTGTGTAAGAATCGTACATTTTATTGAATTGCCATGATAGTTCCTGGTGGCTTAATAATGGTAAATGGAAACCAGATTTTACTAAATGGGCACGGCTTTTTAGGAAGCAGAAGAAAACTGATGTGTTATAACATGTATCCATTTTTGCTTTTATCAGTATCATTACAGCTAAAAGTGCCATAGCCTTCATTTTCAAATCAATTTATTTTTATATAGTTGCACAAACCCGGCAGCAGACGGCCCAGTCATGCCTGTGCTCCCAGAAGACCGTTCTCGCAAGAAAAAGAATCATGAAGAAAAAAGTGCTGCCAAAGACTACACTGGTGACCTCGGTACACAGCGCGAGTGTGAGGGAACACAAGCCGCTGCTTCTTCCAGACAGGTCCTCCAGTCTGTCACAAGCAGAGCCCATCAAGAAAGAGGACGATCACGTGCCAGCATTCGGCATTGTTGTCAACTCGTCATCCTCTGATGTAAGTTGCCATACAAAGGTTAATTAGTTGTGTTGGCCTCAAGCAGTGTAATGAGTTTCATATGACTTCTCATTACAGGAAAGCTAAAGACATTAGCATTTGTCCTTTCCAGTCTGATTTTTTATTGTACTGTGAAGTGTGTTGTCTCTGCAGATGCTGCATTAGGCAGACATTCATTTATAACAAGCCACTTACAGTCATGATACAAAACTAGCAGGAGGTTTTTTCTAATGCCATTATGCTCCAAATTTGTTACACCAGATAATTTTATGGTAAAAGGAGTATTGTAACTAAACTAAAACTAGTTATGAGTACACCTTTAGGATACTTAATACTATGGTGCTGTGTATGGTGTATTATGGTATATGAAACAATTAGTTAGAACTTATACATTTATCATTCATATTTTTAAGAAAAAAAACTTTTTCTTTTATTTTATGCATGTTGTCTTGACTCCAGCACACCTGAGCTGACCCTAAAGAGGATCTGAACCTTTCCTATTTGATTTGTTTTAATATAGTACTTCCACTACATCCTTACTTCAATCCCTCTATTGTAACATTCCTCTGTTATGCCTCCAGGAAATCTTTGACTAAATTAACTGATTGTTAATGATTTTCTTATTGACGGGGTTTACCTCTTTTTAGCATTGATTGGTCAATAATAAGGCTCATCCATATGACCGTATTTTCGGTCAGAGTGCTTTTTGTCAAAACATCAGATCGCACTTGGACCAATGTTATTCAATGAAGCAGTGTACTTGCCAGATTTTGTATCCTTGGACCAAGTGGTTGGAGGAAAAAAATATTACTGCATGCCCGATTTGCCACCAAGAATCACATGGCACTCAGCCATTCAGGTCTATAGGTCAGTGAAAAAAAATCAGACTGCACTCAGATGACATCCGAGTGTGGACCGATTTTCATGGACTAACAGCATTGAGAAGATGATGAAACTTTTTTTTTATTCTCCATCTCCGAAAAAACAGATCCCACTCTGATCAAAGTCTGTTTAGTATAATTGGACTATTTTTTTCGGATGGAGAAAATACGGTCAGGTGAACCCAGTCTGACGCTGGTTTCACACAGCCGTCATCAGGGTTTTGAGTTTGGGTCAGTAAAACTGTGGTTGGACATTGCTGTCTGAACTTGAACCATGAATGTCGGTCATGTGAAACCAGCCTAAGTGTATGTTTCTCTACTTTTTGCTGTAAAAAAAATAAATAAATAAGTAAAGCATAAGTTTGATACTAGTGCTATTTTAATCTCCACTTTTAATTTTCATGTTGCTTTTAAGTGTTTTTGTTAACACTGATGACATGGAGGCCCATGACACTGCTATTAACATGATAAGGACTGTGAGGTTTCTGTAATTTACAGGGCAAAAATCAAATACACGAAACACAAACCATTACAGAAGCCCTTACTGCCAATGTGAGCGAAGGCTTAAAGATTTCAAAGATCCTTGTGAAAATCGAAAAACCTCCAAAATGCTTGTAATATTTAGAATTAGTTCATATTTCACCATTTATATAGCCAGAACATTTTCTTATGTAGGTAAATATAGCCCTTATGTTTGTTGGTTTTTTTTCTTGGTGTTGGGCATTCCATTGTCTTCACAAACCACACGTCCCAGCACCTCACCATTCCTCCGCCGTGTTATCAGAGTCTGTACATCACTGGCTTCTTTACCCTTTAAAGGCCCCGTCACACTAAGCAACATCGCTAGCAACATCGCTGCTAACGAACAACTTTTGTGACGTTGCTAGCGATGTTGCTGTGTGTGACATCCAGCAACAACCCGGCCCCTGCTGTGAGGTCGTTGGTTGTTGCTGAATGTCCTGGGCCATTTTTTAGTTGTTGCTGTCCTGCTGTGAAGCACAGATCGCTGTGTGTGACAGCGACAGAGCAACAACTAAATGTGCAGGCAGCAGGAGCCGGCTTCTGCGGACACTGGTAAGCCCTGTCCTTGGTTACCCGATATTTACCTTTGTTACCAGCCTCCGCCGCTCTCACTGTCAGTGCCGGCTCCTACTCTGTGCACATGTAGCTGCAGGACACATCGGGTTAATTAACCCGATGTGTGCTGTAGCTAGGAGAGCAGGGAGCCAGCGCTAAGCAGTGTGCGCTGCTCCCTGCTCTGTGCACATTTAGCTGCAGCACACATCGGGTAATTAACCCCATGTGTACTGTAACTAGGAGAGCAAGGAGCAAGCGCTAAGCGGTTTGCGCTGCTCCCTGCTCTGTGCAGCTGCACCCTGTACTCTATACCCTATATATGTACCCTGTGCAGCTGCATCCGGTGTGCGCTGCTCCCTGCTCTGTGCACATTTAGCTGCAGTACACATCGGGTAATTAACCCAATGTGTGCTGTAACTAGGAGAGCAGGGAGCCAGCGCTCAGTGTGTGCTGCTCCCTGCTCTCTGCACGTGTAGCTGCGTGCGCTGGTAACCAAGATAAATATCAGGTTGGTTACCCGATATTTACCTTAGTTACCAAGCGCAGCATCTTCCACACGGCGCTGGGGGCTGGTCACTGGTTGCTGGTGAGCTCACCAGCAACCCGTGTAGCGACGCTCCAGCGATCCCTGCCAGGTCAGGTTGCTGGTGGGATCGCTGGAGCGTCGCAGTGTGACATCTCACCAGCAACCTCCTAGCAACTTACCAGCGATCCCTATCGTTGTTGGAATCGCTGGTAAGTTGTTTAGTGTGACTGGACCTTAAGGCCCAGTCACACACAACGACTTACCAGCGATCCCGAAAACAATGCGACCTGATAGGGATCGCAGGTAAGTCGCTGGGAGGTCGCAGGTGAGATGTCACACAGTCAGATCTTACCAGCGATGCAGGAACAATACAGGTCGCAGTAGCGACCTGTATAACGATCTCAGCAGTCACTGTGACCCTGTCACACAGTGTCAAACACAGCGATGTGTGCTGCCCGGCAGGACATCGCCTTTGAAGAAAATGGCCTGGACCATTCTGCAACGACCAGAGATCTCACAGCAGGGGCCTGATCGCTGGTAGGTGTCACACATAACAAGATCGCTAACGGGATCGCTACTGCGTCACAGAAACCGTGCCTCAGCTGCCATCTCGCTAGCGATCTCGTTATGTGTGACGGTACCTTTACTGCATGTTATCTTTAATGACCTGCAACCTTCCGCTCCTATCTGAGATTGTGGGTCAAAAACATTGTCTCCCCTGTTCACATATCTGCTGGTTGCCACTTCTGTCCACTTTTGAAAGTTTCCAGAGAAGTAACCTTCCTTGCTCCCAGCTGCAGACCCATATATATATTTATAGATAAGTATTTTTCTGTGTGTGTATACATACTTATGTAACAATCCATTAACAGATCGGTTCTCCATATACTCCAATGTTAAAAAAACGCATCCGGCAGACATGTCAGTTTTTTTCTGGCATCACTGATGTCCCACGGACCATACTATGGTGTGATCCGTGAAACACGTACTAGAAAAACACAGACATTGAAAATAAAATGATTTTTATACTCCCCTTCTCCAGCGACGCCGTCTCCGGCCTCAGCTAGCTGCTGCTTCCGAGCCAACTCGTTATGGTCATGCATATGACTTTATGCACGACACCGCGAGCCGGAATTAGCTGCAGCGGCGGCCGGAAACACTGCAGAGCCAAAGAGTTTAGCACCACGGACAGCAGGAGCGGGGACAGGTGAGTTTATCGCCATGTGCAATCATGGATGACGGATCATGTATCACGGATAGCACATGGACAACCCACGTGTGCCGTGAATCACGGCACATGGAGGGACAGATACGTTTTTAACACGTCAGTGAAAAACGTCTGTGTTTTTCACTGACATGTGAAACAGACCTAACCCAGTATGCTGGGATAGGCTGCAGTGTAAATATTTGCTATTTATTAGATTCCCTGTATATTACTTTTTATATTACTTTATCAGTAAGATCAACCCTCCCCACCCCCAAGCTACTTATACAGTATATCAAAAAAGTGAGTACACCCCTCAAATTATTGTAAATATTTTATTTTATATTTTCATGAGAGAACACAGAAAATATGACACTGTGATACAATGTAAAGTAGTCAGTATACAGCTTGTATAAGGGTATGTGTGCATACTGAGTATTTGGTGCAGAAATTTTCCACACCAAATCTGCATCTTCTAGCAGAAAAACATTTTTTTGGTGCATTTTTTGGTGTGTGTGTTTTTTGACATGCGTTTTTCATAATGAAGTAGGTGAATGAGTGGGTGAAATAGGTGAAAGAGCTGAAAAACGCACCAACAAATGACATGCTGCTTTCTGCAACTAAATCGCAAGCAAAAAATAAGCAACATGCACACAGCACTCCAGAACTGTCCTTGACTTCTGTGACAACACTCCACCAAAAAACACATAAAAAAAACTCTATGTGCATGCATGGCCTAACAGTGTAATTTTGTGTGCCCTCTAAATAACTGAACACACAGCCATTAATGTCTAAACTGCTGGCAACAGAAGTGAGTACACCCCTAAGTGAAAATAGCCAAATTGTGCCCAGTTAACCATTTTCCCTCCCCGCTGTCATGTTTCTCATTAGTGTTACAAGTAGAGATGAGTGGACCTGTGGAAGATCGGGGTCAGCCGGCTTTAGATAAAGTTCGGTTTGGGAACCGGACTTGACCTGAACCCCCAATGGAAGTCACTAATTGGGCAGTTCGGCTCTCCGCCCACATACAGCCAGCCATAAACAGAACACTTCTAGGAGAGAGTGTGCATGGTTTTTCCTTTTCTTTTTGTTTGGTGAACACTATATCTGTTCATGCTGTTGTTACCCCCCCAGTGCTAGCCATTCAAACACTGCAAGTGGCTCACACTGGACCGAGCACTGAGCGTACCGGAGCACAGCGATGTTCACTCGAGTGGTTTGCATACGAACTCCAAACTCTGGGGTTTTTTTTGTAAAGTCTTGTAAGTTCTTTACAAACACCGAACCTCGGGTTTAGTCATCTCTAGGTGTCAAGTGTGACTGTAACACGACAGGTTCCACTGAGAACAGGCCTCACTTAGGGGTGTACTCTCTTTTGTTGCTGGCAGTTTTGACATTGACTGTGTGTTGTTATTTAGAGAGCACACCAAATTTGCACTGTTTTACAAGCTGTACACTGACTACTTTACATTGTATCAAAGTGTCATTTCTTCAGTGTTGTCCCATGAAAACACATAAAATATTTACATATTCCCTCTGAGATGGCAGCCATGCAGACCAATTTGATGCAGTATGGTCTGAGAACTGACAGGCTGACCTCCCCACCTGTTAACCTCTGCAGCAATGATGGCAGCACTCATACATTTTCAGAATTAAAGCAAAATCAGCATCAGTTAGAAGATATAAAGGTATCGATGGATTTAACTTTATAAGACCTGCATGTCCATATACAATATTAGGTTTTGGGGGGTTGATCTTACCCCTTATTCCCTTTAAATGTGTTTATAATACAAATGAATTAAACCTGCTAATATTAACCCCTTAACGACTGCGGGTAGTAAAGTTACGTCCTAGCGGTCATAGTGTTAATCCCCCCGGCTGCCGCGGACAGTCGGGGGGGGGGGATCCACGCACATGTTAGCTGATTTATACAGCTGACATGTGTGCCTACCAGGTACGAGCAGATCCGCGATCTGCCTGTACCTGTTAACCCCTTAAATGCCGCTGTGAAATTGTCAACTGTCACATATTATAATAGCGAAAGAGGTATTCCATTACTCACTGTCCGACACCGGATGTAACGTGATGTGATCACGTGGATCCGATGGTTGTCATGGTAGCACAGGGTCATGTGATGACTCCTGTAGCTCAGATGACTCACTTCCTATCTCACACAGCCGAGAGCTGTGGGAAATAGGAGATGAGCATATCTGGCATTCACAGCTGTGTAGCTGTGATCAGCAGATATGGAAGAGCGATCAGACTGCTGATTCTTATAGTCCCCTAGGGGAACAAGTAAAATTAAAAAAATAAAACAATTTGAAAAATTAAAAAAAAATTAAAAAAAATCTAAAAGTTCAAATCACCCTTTTGCCCCATTTGAAAATTAAAGTGTTAAAAAAATAAAAAAATATACACACATTTGGTATCGCCGCATTCAGAAATGCCCGATCTATCAAAATATAAAATCAATTAATCTGATTGGTAAATGGCATAGCGGCAAAAATAATTCCAACTGCCAAAATTACGTTTTTTGGTCCCCACAAATTTTGCGCAAAATACAATAACAGGCGATCAAAACGTAGCATCTGCGCAAAAATAGTACCGTTAAAAACGTCAGCTCGAGACGCAAAAAATAAGCTGTCACTGAGCCATTGATCCCAAAAAATGAGAACACTTCTTTTTCACAAACTTCTGATTTTTGTTTAACCCCTTAGATATAGTAAACCTATTCATGTTTGGTGTCTACAAACTTGTACCGACGTGAGGCATCACAGCCACACATCAGTTTTACCATATAGTGAACACAGTGACTAAAATATCTTCTAAACTATTGTGCAATTGCACTTTTTTTTTGCTATTTTTCTGCATTTGGAATTTTTTTGTCGTTTTCCAGTACACTATATGGTAAAACTCCTGATTTAATTTAAAAGTACAACTCGTTCCCCAAAAATCGATACCACACATGCCTATATTGATGGAAAAAGAAAAACTTTACAGCTCTCTGAAGAAGGGTTGCAAAAAAAACAAAACGGAAGGTGCAAAGTTGGCTGGTCGTGAAGGGGTTATACATCTTACTATCACTAAATACCTACCTTGGTATCCATATTACAGTGCCATTTTACTCCACTTTCAGTTTATTGACATAGAATAGTTGATTCCCTCTCCTGTCTCTGTGCCACCGTGTGACCAGAGTTTTGATGAAAATGTTTGGCTTTTTGGTGGAGTGCCCTAGCTTTTCATCCTTGTCAGTTCTGTGACGGAGGACGGAGCTTACCTATTAAATTGAGCCATTAAGCGTTTTTCATCACGTCGCTAGTCACATCACGACCTAAAGGGGAAGTGTTGAAATGAGCAAGTATGTTGAGTGGAACTGCTCTTATAAAAAAAACTCATTAGTTAGTTGTATCATTGTGCATTTCAAACTGATTTAGTCAGCTCTTCACCTGCTTCGACAATCCCTTTAATACTGGATATTTTACTGTAGGTGGAAGAAGACTTCTGTCCAGAACCTTTTTATTCTGATTTTTGCCTTGCAGCTAGTTCCGACATGGGGAGTGCAGAACTGCACAGTAGCTGACATAGCTGCTTTTACATTGGCTTTTTCTTATAAAGGAGGCAGTGCAAGTGGTAATGTTGCGACATGTTCTTGCAGTTTGGAGTTAACATTTCCTTATGCTTGGGGTCTGCCAAAGGACATAGTCAGAATATTAGTTTCAGTTTACAGCATTTCACCTTGTTTTATGCATGTGCAGAAAGTACTAGTCCAGCTTTTTTGTAAGAACTTTGCAAATATACAGATTGTAGAAGTTTAGATGAAAAGATAAAAATGAAAACAGTCCGGTACATTATTCTGACATGACAATATGTTTTGATTTGTTAGCCAGATGTGCAGTTGGCAGAAGGGTTTGATGTCTTCATGCCGAAATCTCAGCTGGACTCCATATTGTCTAACTACAAGAGATCAGGCAGCCTGCTTTTTAGGAAACTTGTTTGTGCTTTTTTCGATGATAAAACGTTGGCAACATCTCTACCCAATGGAAAAAGGAAACGTGGACTCAATGACAACAGGCAAGGATTGGATCAAAATATTGTGGGAGCGATAAAAGGTACACCTTGATTATAATACATGAACTCTAGTATATGTGCTGTTCTCTGTGTAAAGTGCTAAACACATTCATATGGAGCGGACAAGAAGGCAGGATTACTGCACATGAGATGATACAAAATATGGAAACACACATAAATGTGACAACATGGAGGATGCATAGTCTAAGTGGGAAGACCTCCTAGATGCCAGATTCACATAGGAACGTAGATTGGTAGTGTCTTAAAGGGGTTATTAAATTTAACATGTAAGATATGCCATAGAAGACTGATAGATTTGGTTCCCAGAATTGTTTCAAGATTGGAACCACTTCACACACCATTGGGAACAGACAGCTGGATACACAACCATGGCTTGCTCCATTCATTTATATGGGACTTCAGAAAATTGCAGAGCAAGCACCGATTTCCATAACTCCCATACAAATGAGCAGATAGACCCACATACGCAGCCACCTGTCCATTCCCAGCTGTGTACTACCAAGCCCCATCCTGGAGATAGATGTCGGTCCCTCCACAGGGACTCACATTTGTCAGACATGTATGGCGTTTCTATATCTAATTATATCTTGCTATTTCCTTACTGCTGGTTTTATTAGATGTAGCTGCAGATTGCCAAAACCTAATACAGAAATATCTAGAATTACTGTAAGCATCCCAGGCTTTCCTGTCTTCTTTATTAAGAGACTAAATCATACCATTTAGATGAACGTATCAAGGCAAATTGTATGGAAATGAACCTGCTTCTTAATTACATGCTAGATCCTCAAGACTTTGCCAAGCATTTTGTTATTACATGCAGTGATAATGACAAGGCAATAGGAGAAAGAGATGTGGATTGCGGTCCCCTGCAAATCCAGTATCCATGTGCTGCTCTCAGCTTTGTCTCTACCCTTTTATATTTTAGCAGGTTCACATGAGGATGCACAAGCACATCTCCTCTGCACAATGACGGAGGTCTTCATTACCATTTTGTGTATCCAGCAGTTTCAGCAGTCATACCAAGATGTTATTGATGCAGTTCTTATACGCACAGAGACTTCTTCCCTGAAATGCTACATCTCTGTCTTCTTGTGAAAGAGATAATTGTCCATCAATCTTTCAAATTTATTAATGGTGTTTCTGTTTCCCAGTCTTTACAGAAAAATATTGCACTGCTAACAGTGTAGAAAAGGTTCCTGGGCCACGACATTGGGTACAGATTCTCCAGGACCAGATCAAACTCGCTAGGAGAAGGTTAAAAAGAGGCTGTGATCTAGGTGAGCTCATAATATACCTCTGACATAATGGGATATTAAATCTAAAGGTTATCTAATCCATTTTTAGTTGTAAACAAGCTGTTGTTCCCGGTAAGCAGTCCCTTTACATTTGGCAATAGCTGGCGTAAAGGAATCTAGATCATTGACCATTACTTTCTATTAAGGTATATCAAGGACTAATTACTCAGGACACAACTTTATAAATAAAGCTCTCTCTCTCCTCTCTTTATATACAGTCTGTATATATATATATATATATATATATATATATATATATATATATATAAAAGCTGAATGTGTGTGTGTGTGTGTGTGTGTATGTGTATGTGTGTGTGTGTGTGTGTGTGTGTGTGTATGTATGTCCGGGATTGGCATCTGCACCGTCGCAGCTACAGCCATAAAATTTTGCACACTCACACGTCTGGACCCCGAGAGGGTCATAGGCGATGTTGTGAGGCGAAATTTTAACCCTGCGCGTTCCAATTTTGCCCCTATCTACATAATGGGGAAAAAGTGAAAGGAAAAGTGTATCCGCACCGTCGCATTTACAATCACGAAATTTTGCACAGACACCTCATGTGACCCAGGGAACGTCGTAGACTATGTTTTGACAGGAAAATTTAACCCCGCGCTTTACAGTTACTCTCCAAAAAACATGCCTTCATTAAAGTAAATGGAGCCTGGAACTACAGGTTATTAGTAGGAGCTGTGATTGGTTGCTATAGGAACAAAAGACATTCATAGTATAAGAAGCTTATATGTGAGTTAATAAGATGTCGGTGGGGAGACGGATAGAGAGAGACAGACAGGGAAAGAGACAGAGAGATAGAGACAGACAGGGAAAGAGACAGACAAACGGTGAAAGAGACAGACAGAGACAGACGGTGAAAAAGAGAGACAGACCTGGAAAGAGACAGACCTGGAAAGAGACAGATGGGGAAAGAGACAGACAGACATGCAGCCAGGGACAGAGACAGGCAGACAGGGAAGGAGGAGACAGCCAGAGAGACAGACAAAGATAGATGGGGAAAGACACAGACCTTGATAGAGACAGACGGGGAAAGAGACAGACAGGAAAAGACACAGACAAAGAGGCGGGGAGACAGACAGGGAAAGAGACAGACCTGGGGAAGAGACAGACCTGGAAAGAGACAGATGGGGAAAGAAACAGAGACAGACAGAGAAAGAAAGAGACAGACAGGCAGACCTAGAAAGAGACAGACGAGGAAAGAGACATCTGGAAAGAGACAGACGGAGCACATTACTTGGCCAATTTAGTTAAATCTGTGTGGAATATCTGTGGTGTTGAAATATATCTTGTGAAATGCTTCTATTAACTTAGTTTTTGCCTTTTAATAATTACATTTCTATCTATTTGTTTTGTGTTTTTTGTGTGTAGAATATATTTTTGTTAATACATTCTATTTTGTTAACAGCAGTCATTAACCCGGGCGCAGCCGGGTAGTACAGCTAGTATAGTATATATATATATATATATATATATATATATATATATATATATATATATAGATAGATAGATAGATAGATAGATAGATAGATAGAGATATATATATATATATATATATATATATATATCTCTATGTGTTATAAACTGATTGCTTCTAAGAAATGCAGAGACAACCATACTATATAAATGGACAAATCTTATACTAACCAATAGTAGAGGAAAACGGATATTTAATAATATAAATGTAATACAAATATAAAAGACTTACCAGCACATCCAACAGGTGTAAACAGGTGCACGCAGAAAATGCAATATAATTACATGAATATGTACAGCTGCACTCAGAAAAGCTAACATATGCAAAAATTGAATATAGGAATTTTGGCACTTCATTACTGCAATTGAAACTCTATTTAAAAATTAGATAATTAGCTTACAAAATTGACCAATTCATGTGAGTCCGACAGCAAACAACAAGGCGTATCGCTCGTTGTCGGGATCTTATCCTAATATGCCTCTATACGGATTAAAAAACTTTACAAGTATGGGAAGGAAGGATCGGAGTCCTCCGCCCTTCAGCCAGAGTGCTTTCATTTTAGCTGGATTCTACCTCCCGATACTTGTAAGTTTATTAATTCGGAGAGAGGCAAATTAAGATAGGGCCCTAATTAATCGGATTAGGGGGGTGATCTCAATTTTTCAAATATATGTTTTATCGGATTTCACTCGTCTGTGTAAAATGCAAGTGGAACCAAGGTCTTGAGGGAAGTCCTTGTTACAATGAAAGGTGCATCCCTCAAATTACAGAGTAGCTATTTAGGCGTTTCTGCAATATTTAAAGGCATATTCCCATCTCCAAGATCTTATCCCAACATGTTGTAGGTGCAATAATTATAATATTAGCAAATACCTCCAATTAGAAATATAGTATCGTTTTCCTGATGAGCTATGTTGCTTACCTCATGTGCGGGGCATTGCAGTAGCTTAGGTATCCGTGGTTACGATGACTAGCAACTAACTAACTGTATACTATATGAGTTATATAATATTACTACACCTACTGCATGAGCTATGTTGCTTACCTCATGTGCAGGGGCACTGCAGTAGCTTAGATATCTGTGGTTACAGCAACTATCAACTAATTGTCACCATATGAGTTATATATTATTACTACACCTACTGCATATTGAGATATGATATTTTATCTGGGAACCCTTTACGTGTATGTATTGATAAGTATATAGTATATGATATGACCTTTTTTTTTTTTTTTTTCTTTTTTTTAACAAAGAAAATTTTAAAGTTGCAATACAAGTCATACCAAATACAAGATCATAAAAGCAAACAATTAAAGAGCAAATCGCTGGCAAGCTCATCAGAAGCCACAGAAGGACTTCGAATCCACTCACCCCATTGTTTACCGAACTTAGGAATGGCGCCTCTTTTGATATACTGTATATTCTTTTCTCCATTAAAATGGTATTATTTAGGCTGGCAATTATCTTGGACATCCCAGGTGGGCTAACAGCCAACCACTGTCTAGCAATCGTTTTCCTCGTCTGATACAGAATTTTCGATATTGCGAGTTGTGTAGCAGCAGGACCTACCTCCTCTTACTACTCCCAAGATACCCAATTTCGGGCTCAAGCGTATATCGACATTGAATACTCTCTGTAATACACTTTCCAAGATCCCACTATGTGAGACAGACAAGTCCATCGTATGCCCCTGAATTTCTATGACATGCCTCAAGTTGTAAGCACTTGAAAAAAATCAGCGTTCGGCAGACAATAGTCCTACTTCAGCTGTTCAAATGAGCGGAACTGTCCATCCAAAAAAAGCTGATACACCCATCTCAATCCCACCCTCCTCTATTCTCCAAACCCCTCCAATCGCTTTAGCTCACCCAACCTGGGGTTATTCCATATAGGAGTATATCTGGAACATTACACTCAGTAACTCTTTACAAGTACGTCATACGTTTTGTATTAGTGTCAGGGTGGGAAGGCCACTTGCTTTGGTCATAAAGAGATAAGCTTCAAGATGGTATAGAAGAAATCCCTTCCCCAGTAGATGTTTAATTAATGGCTCCCTAATTTCCTTCTCCCCCTCCCTTGCTCAGCCCCTAAGATTTTGTAACCGTGCTGCTAGACAGTAGCTCCAAGTGTGCGGTAACGCTAGCCTTCCGTGATCTTTAGGCAACTGCAACTTTTCCAGTTTAATCCTAGGGATCTTCTTTTTCCAAACCAAATCTCTGAAAATGTCATGCATTCGCCTGAACCAGAATTTAGGGAGTTGTGTAGTATATATAACATACTAGGCATGAGGCACATTTTAATAAGATTTGTCCTAACCAAAGCTGATAATTAGTGCTTTGACCATGCCTCTACTTTATCCTTGATTCTACTCATTAGGGGGGCAAGACTTAGTGCTATATAGTCAGCTGGGTTAGTGGAGAAATTTATGCCCAGGTATTTAAATTCATGAACCACTGGAACATTAAAGACAGCGGAGGAGGCCTGACCAGTATCATGACTCAGAGGCCTCATTGCAGATTTTCCCCAATTTATCCTTAGACCTGAATAGACCCCAAACTCCTCAGTTATATTTTGGGTACACGGTAGTGAACTCTCAGCCTTCCCAAGAAATAACAATACGTCATCTGCATAAAGTGCTATCCTTCTTCTCTTCTCTATCGAAACCCCTCTAGACCTGGATGGTCTCTCACTATACAGGCCAGTGGCTCAATAGCTATCGCAAATATTAGAGGAAACAGTGGGCAGCCCTGTCTGTTTCCCCTAAACAACTCCAATCTATCACACAGACCACCATTTGCTCTCACTCTTGTCGTGGGGGCTCTGTACAGCAACTGAACCCAAGCTATGAATTTTGGCCTAAGTCCCATCTTCTGCAATACTGCCCATATATATATATTCCCACTCCACCGAATCAAAAGCCTTAGTGACATCTAAAGAAAGTTTCACTTGCGCTGCTTGCAGGTTTAAAAAAAAGTCTTCTAATATTAATTGCTGTAGACTTTGAAGGCATAAAACCTGACTGATCGGAGTGTATTACCGATGAGATAACTGTATTTAGCTGATTTGCAAGAACGTTAGCGAGGATCTTAATGTCAGTTGTTAATATGGATATGGGCCTGTAGGAGTTGGGTCGTTACTTGTATTTATCCTCTTTTGGTATCACCACTATAGTGGCCTCATACAAGGGAGTGTAGTAGGGTCCCATTTGCAAAAGTGTTATTAATCTTATCAACATAGTGTTCCGACAGCTCCTCCTCGAATACTTTATAAATTTTTATTGGAAGACCATCTCCCCCAGTGCCTTCTCATTAGGCATCTTACTAATGGCCGACTGAATTTCTTCCACCGTTACTGGCCTATCTAGAAATTCCGCATCATCCCTCCCCAGCTTCTGAAGCTTTATCCCAGCCAGGTATACTGCAAGATCCTCCTGAGAGTACTGTGCCTTAGGGGTATTTTGCACGTTGCGACATCGCTAGCCGATTGTAGCGATGCCGAGCGCGATAGTCCCCACCCCCGTCGCAGATGCAATATCTTGTGACAGCTGCCGTAGCGAACATTATCGCTACAGCAGCTTCACACGCACTTACCTGCCCAGCGACGTCGCTTTGGCCGGCGACCCGCCTCCTTCCTAAGGGGGCGGGTCGTGCGGCGTTACAGCGACGGCAGGCAGCCAATAGAAGCGGAGGGGCGGAGATAAGCAGGATGTAAACATCCGCCCACCTCCTTCCTTCCGCATTGCAGGCGGGACGCAGGTAAGGAGATGTTCCTCGCTCCTGCGGCTTCATACACAGCGATGTGTGCTGCCGCAGGAACGACAACAACATCGTACCTGTCGCTGTAGCGAAATTATGGAAATGACCGACACTACACAGATCACCGATTTTCGACGCTTTTGCGATCGTTTATCAGTGCTTCTAAGCTTTACACATTGCGACGTCGTTACCGGCGCCGGATGTGCGTCACTTTCGATTTGAACCCGACAAGATCGCAGTAGCGATGTCGCAACGTGCAAAGTACCCCTAAAGGAATAGAGGTTCGCATAAAACCTATGTAAGATCCGTAATATGTTATGCAATTCTGAATGTAACACCTGAATTGTCTGTCAGCCCATAGATACACGCATTCTCTATCTGCGCCTGATCATTTCTATTTATTATCGGAAGTGTAAGTGAAAATCATAGAAGTATACAACTGAGGGAAAGGGAAACTTCTTTGTTTAGGTCATTACAGTGTATTTCTCTTACCATGTCATGTCAGTCATATATTAAGCTTTTACCTATTTGTTTTCATTAGGAAATTCTCTTCAGGCTGCCGATGAGGAATTGTGGCTTCATTCTAAAGCAGGATTCTGAGCAACAAGTGTATAGAAGACATCTGTCCAGAAGGCGCTTCCAAGAGAACCTTGTGTTGACATCTTTAGGACATCTTTATGAGTAAAACGTCTATTTTTAACATCAGGCAGGATGTTAATGACAACAGGGTTGAAAGTGTGGCTTTGTAGAGCAGCCCCTGCGGCTTGTTCGCAGCTGGTATGCTTTTGGTAAAATGGTCTTCTCTGAAGATTGTTGTTGTTTATGTGGTGTACTGGCATTGCACTCTTGATGTGATGGAGGACATGGAGTCTGCTGTCTATGCTTTACATTAGGAATTTTACCAAGCTTGTTAGACTTTTCCAACACTGTTCTTTTTTACTAAAAATGTAGCAGTCATTTATTTACATAATTAATCTGCAAAGTACAGTACTTAGTTAATCTGCAAAGTAGGGAGGTTTGTTTTGCTGTAAAACTGATAAACGTTTTAATATCTACAGTCAAATACTGCATTCATTATATACTAGAGAGGAAACGACATTCTAGCCCATAATGTGTAGGATACTTTGCCCAAGAACACACGTATGACGTAGGAATCTCTCATTTTGTGTAATCAGGTGAAAACATCCAGAGTTTTTATGGCCTATCGAATAAATGCACACATTTCATATGCTGCATGTTTACAGGTCACTTTTTGAAGGATATGGATTGTGATAAATAATTCACATTCCAAGCGAATAGAAAGGCATAGTAATGGAACAAAGAAATATTATGCTTGTTTTTTTGTGATTTTTTTTTTTTTTTTCTAGGTTCAATGAAGATTCTTTTCAATGTTAAATTTTCTTTTTTATTCAGCTATTAATAAGGGAGCTTTAGGAAACTTCAAATCAGAAATGCATACATTAATTTACCAGGATTCCTGTTTGTAAAAACCCAGCTAAATTGCACATGACTACATTGACATTGAAGCTTATAAAGGCAAAGTCACACGTGATTTACAGCCAAAAATCCAACATCGTATTTTTATGCTAGGCTCAGTGGGGTTTTCACTATTGATTATACTGGATTTTGCTCTGAAGGTAATGGATCTTTTTCTCATTTACGCAATCTTTTTGGGGACTTTTTAATGTCTTTATAGACAGAGCTGTATGGACGTGCTAGTGTATACCATCACATCCATACAACAAGACCACTAAAATGACTGTTACATCCATAATGCAGAGTTCATCTCCAGATACAAACAGAAATAGTCCTATTAATATGTGAAGCCAGGTGTAATAAATGTCATCCTTCAACTGTAGGTTATTAAGAGGATATTTTTTAGCCATATATCTACAAATAAACAGGTACGTGTCTGCGACTCTCTTCCGGCATTACCATTTATTTTAGGCAAGATAGGTATCGTCTAAATGTAAGCTCTAGGTATTGAACGGTGATCTCCAGGTCTGTTTTGTCAGTTAGCATCAAAGAAAAAACGTCACCTGGAGACTATCCCTGATATAAGGTATTATTTGCAGTTGACTCCGTTTGAGGTTATTTTCCAATTCTTGGACTTACAGGAAGAGGAGCTTGAGATGGAAGAGGAGTGGGCACTTGAGTAGTGATAAAACAGAGGAGGAAATACTGGGCACTATCCACATTCAGCGGTTAATGGTCTGCATTCTGAAGTCATATACACCGAATCTGTCCATTAAGTACTGGCTCACAAGAGGAAAAAACGTGGTGCTCTTGTCACAAGAAAAACACTTGTAGAACATAGAAAAGTAGAATCAAAAGGCACTCACCGAGTTTAGTGTCCAAAAATCCTTTATTCCATCATTAGATAAAACAGTGTAGGCAATCGTGGACCTGCAGAAGCATCGTATAGAGACGCGAAATGGCCGTCGTCCGACGTGCCTCGTGCACCCCCCCACCCCATTGCTTACACTGTTTTATCTAATGATGGAATAAATTATTTTTGGACACTAGAAACTCGGTGAGTGCCTTTCCATTCTACTTTTCTATGTGGGCACTTGAGTATGTGGCAATCAGATTGGGGCATGCTGTAGGGACACTGAGTTCTCTGCCTAGTGTATTAATGTAATAGTTTTCTTTCACTATTCCTCTATGTTTTTTATTTTCTCATTCAGAGTATAGTTAACATACAAATAGCAATAAAATGCTATTAACATATAATGAAGGGTGACTCCACCAAATCGCTTCTGTAGCTGTCTTATACTGATCAAGATTTACAGGATATATTTTAGCTGGGAGTTTCTTAGCTAAAATCCCACATCTCTCAGTAGAGTCAGCCCAGAGTGTAGACAGGGCACACCGACCTGCTGTGCAGCTCATGTAGTTGTTTTTGTTTTTTTAATTTTTTTTATGAAGCCCTGTATCTTACTCAGATGTAGAGAAAACTTTGGCCTCAATTCATGAACATGTTTTTGACAGTTTTCCTTTAAATGTCACAAAATCTTTGAGCAATTCACAGTTGCATATTGTTTATGCCAGTCGTGTCCAGCTTCTCCCAAAATTAGCGGAGCATAGATGGGGCATGACTAAACCCACCCAACTAACTCAAGAAAATGTAGCCACTTTAGTGGTGGGTGAAAATTTTGTCAGAAATGGACCCCATTCCCTGATTGGAGTAACATATCAGACAGTAGCACATGTCAGTTGTAAGATGTGGCTAATTCATTAAGTGACATGCACCTCTGAATGAATTAAGTGCATCTTGCTCCAGTGGTCCTGATCATTAAGACTGCTGGTGTTCACAATGCCGGATATAATGAATCAGTGGGACCTTTATCTATCAGAATACAATGCAGCGCAAAGCAGTCAGTGATGTCTGTCTGCACAATGCCTACTAATCTTAAAGGGACTCTGTCACCAGGTTTTTGCCACCTAATCTGAGATCAGCATGATGAAGAAAAAGAGACCCTGATTCCAACGATGTGACACCTACTGGGCTGCATTATGTAGTTTTTATAAAGTCACTGTTTAGTTAGCAGGAGATTACCATTAGAGGACTATGGGTGTTCTGCCCAATAGTCCAAAAAAATGCATGAGCTCTGTATAAGGGCTCTTTTCCACTTGTGTACCGCTTCCAATGTGGGACCATCGGAAGCAATATGCTAATGACCCTCCTCTGCGGGTGTCAGCCGAGGTTCATGCGACTGTGATGTGATCTTGCAATCGCATCACAGGAGCGGAGAAGATGGAGGGAGCACTTTCTCCCAATCTCCTCCGTTGTCTGTCTCTGTGTGCACCGCACTGCAGTCGCATATCATGCGAGTGCACTGTGATTTTACACACGCATGAGCCGAAACTCGCTGCAAAACGCAGCATGCTCTGATTGTACCGAGAGCCCGACTCGTGTGGAGAAAAATCAGGACAGAGGAAACTGCCTCATTGATTAACACTGGTGCGAGTGCAATCAAATTTTTTATCGGATCGCACTCGCACCAGTAAATCGCGAGTGGAAAAGAGCCCTAACTGCTAGATCTGCAGCAAAGAGTGATTTTATCAAATGACAGCAAACAGCTCCAGTAAGTGACACATCACTGGAATCAGGATCTCTGCCTCAGATCGGGGGAGCAAAAACCTGGTGACAGGTTCCCTTGAATAAGAACCAGGAAAATTATTAAAGTAAATATGTCACCATGTTTTAGATATGTAAACTGAGAGCAGAATGATGTAAGTTCTGAAACCCTAATTTCAGTGATGTGTCATTTGCTAGTCCACCTACTGTCATTTTGATACAATTATAATTTTGTCTACTGCAGATCTAGCAGTGCTTGGAATGCTGACCTCTGTGTAACCCCACTCACACCACTGACCCACAGCTTTCTGTCAATATACAGAGTACATAAAAAAGCTGCCAATCAGTGTTGAGGATGGGGTTACACAGAGCAGTTCATTAGGAGGCACAAGACAACTAGTCCTGTGGTGATAATCTCCTGCTGATAAAACACTGATTTTATTGCCATGACAAAAAACAGCCAATAAGTGACACATTACTGGAAACATGCTCTCAGCCCCTACATCACGTTGCTCTCAAATTACTTAGCAAAAACTTGCTGACAGATTCCCTTGAATGCATCACTGAATGTGAAGGAAAGGATTTAATTATAAGATACAACATGAGCAAAGTTTAGTATATGAACATGTTATAAGGTCTAAAGGTGAACTAAAACCGTTCAGCTCAAAGGTGAGTTTATGTCGTTACCAACTTTGTACAGACATTCCAAGCAAAAACTAATATGAAATTCACATTGTTCAGTTTCTAACCAATCATTATGTTGCTAAATTCTGGCTTTAACTGTTTTTTGTTTTAGGTACATAAAAATGCACTGTACACTTTGTATCATTGACCCAAATAAGTATCCAAAAAAGAGAATACCTGAAGCACTTATACAACACATCTGAATCTTTCTGGAACATGAGTTACAGGAGTCAAATGCAGAACTACGAAAAGTCTTTTCAAAGTAAAAAAATCCACCTCTAAACAAGACTTTATCATTTACATTGGTACACAATTGTGTGCTGAATAGTTTTCTACAATATCTTAATAGCAGTCAGACTTTTGCCTTTCTGATCGAGAAATCTTTTAATGGATTTGCTCCCCTTATATTTGTAAAAGGTTGGAAATGGTGTTTTAAAAGTTCAGCACAACAGCTTAAATGCAAATGGTAGAAAAATGGTATTTACCAGCAGTCATAGTGGTTACCTGCAGGTAAATACTATTTTAAACATATGCAAGTGTCTAAGTGGAAATTCGTCTGCAGGGAGAAAATGATAATGTATTCTCCACGTAGTCGCTGGCTTGCAATCTATGGGACATTACCGCGGCTGTAAGCAATCAGCGCTCTCTACACTGTAACAGTGCTGTAATCACTTCTCCTTCTACTTGACATCCAGCTCTGCAGCATATTGAGCAGAATGTCACTCAAGGAGCAGTGGGAGTGACCACAGAGTGCTCACAGCCCCCAATGATGTCCCTATAACTTCATGGGGAATATATATACCATATTTTTTGGACTATAAGACGCACTTTTTTCGCCAAAATTTTGAGGGACAGTGAGGGTTACTTCTTATAGTCCGACGGCTGCGGTGAAGGGGGGTGCGGTGGTGGTGGAGCAAGTCATGAGAGTCAGGATCAAGCTGTAGTAGCGCCTACCGTGACCAGGTGGGCCCGCTCATTATCTCTTTTCACATGCACTGCATCCGGACGCCCATCATCTCTCAGCCCTGAAGCCGGCGCTGACAGGTTGGCAGGATGATGGGCGGTGAGTGTGCGCATAATTAACAGCCGTCCTGCGTGATCATCCCTGGCAACTACAGCCTGGAGTGATCATGTGCGGCTATATTCACTGCCCCCGTGCATCATCATCCGCATACGTATACTCACCGATCACCATTCCCTGCAGCATCGCGCTGACCTCCTGTCTGCCGGCCCGCTGATGTGTGTGTAGACCGATGCGCACAGCGATGACATCATCGATGTGCGCACAGCTCCACATAGGTTAGCTGCGCTGTTGCTGGCACAGACAGGAAGATGAGCAATGCTGCGTGGAGCGAGGAAAGGTGAGTATAAAAATGTATTTTTTTTTGTGTGCCACAGGATGCGGGCCATATACCCGGATGGGGGTATATAGCAGAATTGGGGCACATATCAGGATGGGGGTATTTATCAGGATGGGGGTATATAGCAGGATTGCGGCACATATCAGGATGGGGGCATATATGATACCTGGATGTGGACACATACCAGGATGGTGGACATACTGTATATACAAGGATGGGGATCACATACAAGGCAGGAGGATCATTACCAGGACGGGGTACCTTAGTAGAGAATTTGGGGACATTACCCCCATAACAGTGTCAGCAGCAGATCCTCGCCCCGTAACAGTGTGTCATGACCACATTTTTTGCTTAAAATTTTATTTTCCTATTTTCCTCCTCTAAAACCAGGACGCGACTTATGGTCCGAAAAATATGATAGCTTTATTTTCTTCTTGCAGAGGAACTTGCAGTTAGACTGCCTCACATACTTATAATGATATTTATCTGCAGATTGACTTATGGCTCCAGGTAAAGATTGTTTATATTTCCTTTAAATACAAATAAATTAGTAAATTATTCAGTACCCAATGTTGGATCTGAAGTTCTATAGTGTTAGAGTGGATTTTTTTCTGTTGTATATCAGCATTCCAACATTTCCTAATTTATTATTGAGATGGTTATATCTTCAGTTAGGTTCAACAGCCTTACATGCGCACTTGGTGTGCATGAAAATCCAAATTTGCACTTTTATTTAATGTCTTTAAATGTAGCGTCTAGGTGTTAATGTTAGGTCCTAGCCACCAGACTCAATGGTAATATATAAATATGTATGACAAACAAGCGTCTCCATGTTGGACAGACTATGATTCTCTTTATTGGGCTAATTTAAGGTAACAATGACTACTGTTTAGAGTATTTCTCAAAATGCTGCATAAGGATTCTACTTGTTTAGATCATTCCGTATATACAGGGAGATGCTTTAATTTGATTTGTATATACAACTTTATTAATATGTAAATATATATGGATATTTTTAAACTCAGATTTTGTTTTGGGGATTTTTTTTATATAAAGAATAAACAATGGACATTTGTGACAATTGTGTCTAACACTGTATTGTGTCATGAGGTTACGGGGAGACTTTAATGTTAATTAGAAAATAAAAATAATAAAAATAATTTTAATTGAATCTGCATCCTGGTTATTCCACTATTAGCAATCTGTACAGGGAATTATATGCTTTCTGTAATTAAGATTAATTCTGTCTGCCATCGACTCCTACTGCCTCCAAGTTGCACAATGGGGATTTATGAAGCTGAATGTGTTAGCAGCCAGGCGAAATTTATAACTAACAATGTTTTACATGCCTTCCTTCACCCCTATTAAGTGTTTAGACATTGTTTTTGTATCAGACTTGAAAAGTTAAAGCACCACTCCAGTAATTTCATTAATGCACCGCTGGAGTGGTGCTTTAAATCTAAGTCCCAGAATCTCTGTCTGATACTCACCTGCTGGCGGCTTCGTCTTCTACCACTGCTGCTCTTTTTGGTCTCCTGTGATTTGTGATCTGCCGGCAGCTCCAGTGTTTCGAGAGCCTTGTTCTTTCCTTTATCTGGCTCTCATAGAAATGTATACATAACTTATCACTTCCGGGCTAGTCAAAAGTTACTGTCACAAGATGGTGCCGAAAGATTGGAGCTGCATCGGTAAAAGGTGAAGCCGCCGGAAGGGTTACATTTAAAGAGCCATTCCAGCGCTGAATAAAAAATAACAATGCTAGAGTGGTGTTTTAAAAGTGATTTTTCACCAACTTATTATGGATGACCAATCCTTCGAATTGGACATAAATATAAGATTGCCAGAGGGTTGCATGGATGTAAACAGTGTACAGAGCAGGACAGCTCTACTGCGTCACACTGTATTTTGGCTGTCGCTAGGTGCTGTAGATGAACTTCTATTCAAATAGTAGGATCTATTGTGCGTATATGCAGCAGCCACTAAACAGTGTGACAAAACCCCATTAGGTCTTATTCAGATGTACGTGATTTTTTCACATATGCAGAAATAAAAAAAAGGTCCAAGTGTCATGAGTGTTTTTTGCATCCGATTTTCATTTGTATCATTGTCTGTTTTTACCATCAATGTTTCATCATCAATTTTCATGGATGAGTAAATAAATTGGAAAGCTTCTCCTATGCTTTGTAAAGTTAATCACAGACAGCACGTCGACTGCACACTGATGTCATCCATGTACGGTCTGTAGTTTTGATCCTTGACACTCCGATCAAAAACGGACATGTCTTTGTAATTTTTTTTTTAAGGACACACACTCCATTTATAAACACAAACATGTAAATACAACTATAGGCTTTAATGGATGCATGTTCTTTCTGTGAAAAACGCAGATATAACACTTATTTGAAAAACGGACGTCTGAAGGAGGCATTAAAGAGGGCCTGTCACCAGGTCAAACGTGGCCAGTTCTTGCTCTTGTTTTCTTCCCGCTGCATCCCTGACTATTCTGTATTTTTTTTGTATTTGTATGGGCCTTTTAATTTTATGTTAATTTCTCAATATTTACCATTTCTTTTGGCTGCTCTGCAATATTACCATGTGAGCCATGCCCTTTTGTCAAGACCATAAAAATTAGCGGTAACTGGAAAGGCCCATATCTTGGGAATCGTATGGCTGATTTTAAAAAGAAAAAAGTTGAATACTAGGGGGAGCAGCGGAAATAAAATAAGAGCAAAATCTGTCACGTGTTCGGTTACTTTTGACCTGATGACAGATCCTATTTAAACACATTTATGGATCTGTTTACTAAACAACTCCATTCCAAGTTACTAAGATCACATTCTAGCACCAAATAACTGACTCCAGTAACCTTCAAAATGTCGTATCGTACAACCTCTAGTGAGGCTAAGTATGATGGACATAGTAAATGCTTGCATTAATTATCAAACTTTATGATTATATATAGAACTTTCCGAGATGTGGGTAAGAAGGAAAATAAGTGGCGTCCTGTGAAAGTTGCAAATGGGATTCGTGTGAGGTCCATGACTTGTACATATGTATAAATCCGGTAATAACAAATCTGCATTAAGTGCTGGTAGGAAGGCTGATTTTAATTGAATTAGGTACCTTTATAATCTGCACTTAAAAGGTTAAGCTCTGCTTCTATGGAAACATCACACCAGGAAGATATTCACAATGAAAAGTAACTGCAGCAAAATGTGCTCCGGTAAATCATTCTTTCAGCCAGTCTGATGTTATTTAATGTTGGAGAATAATGCCTGTGAAAACATGTTCGCAAATCTAATCCTTAATAAATTGCAATGACCTACTGCAGTGAACCAGCAACTGAACCAAACCGCACCTCTGTAGTCACAGGCAGGAGTCTGGTATGGAGCGCTGCTGCCAAAAACCTCTTTCACTCATGTTTGATCGGATCAAATCTGCTGTATTTATTTAAAATATTGACTATATTCCCAGTATCGTGTTGACTGTACTGCACTTGTAGGATTGGCACAGGATTATGGATACAATCAAATCTTTGATGAAAAGACGTCTTTTTCTGAAAGGTTTGTATTGCACCAACCAAGTAAAGAATGAGGAGGTCTTAGTTGGAAACGTTATAGCCCATCCTGTTATAGGAGGAAGAATGACTCACTTCTGAGGCTTACAATACTCTATATACAGTTAAATATACTCCTAGATACAGGCGGGTACATGTAAAAAATGTGTCCTCGCTGTGACTTGTTAGTCTTAGGCTCTGCTCACACTGATGTTAGGGTTTGTTGCTTCTGTGCTATTCCAGAGGCATGAGTGCGGATCTGGCAGGCATGTGTGCCAGGGCTGACAGCAACAAGCTAACGAACCTTGGAAACATAGTGTAATTTAGATACAGCTAATCAAATTTTGCCTCTGGCCTCCTTCACATGTCCATGTTTCCAGTACGTGTGGTATCCGTTTTTTTCACGGTTACCACACGTACCCATTATAATCCATACAGCTGCCCACAAGTCCATGTTTTCACATACACTGTGTGTCAATGTGAACCACATGGGGACGTCCGTTTTTTCCAGCAGCACGGATGATAATGTCCAGTACAAGTCTATAGGTCCATGAAAAACATATGTGTTGTTCGTGTTTAACATTGCAAAGTAGAGGAAAAACTTTGTAAACTTTGTAATTTATTTATTGATCCATCTGTGAAAGACACTGATGACACACTGATGGTAAAGAAGGACACACGGTTAACACACGGATGACACGCTGATGCAGGGCTGCCACTAGGAATTTCAGGGCCCCATACTGGCAAAAGTTCAGGGTCCCCTTGAGGCTCCGCCCAGGCACCGCCTCCGCCTCCACCCCGCGAATCTTCCACAGTCCCATTGCCACTCTTGGAAAAACTTCACTTGTGTACTACAACCTCACCAATCACACATTAACCCTTCACATTGAACACCGTATCACACACACAGCTATCAGAATTGTTTTGGCCAAAAGATTTTTTTAAGCCTGCCACCACAACAAGGTAGACTCTTTTGGCAGGGTCCTACTCTAACTTTTTTTTTTTTTTTTTTTTTTTAAATCTAACTTCTTTGGTATATATTTATTTTTGGTATATCTATTTTTTTTTCTTTAAGCGAATGTGTTACATACAGTTTTTAAACTAATTGAAACCAAATTGTGATAATGCAGACTTGTGGATTTAGACCTAACAACCCCTTCAAAGGGAATCTGTCACTAGGTTTTTAACACCTAATCTTAGCGCAGCATAACATAGGGGAAGAGATCCTGATTCCAGCGATTGTCACTTATTGGGCTGCTTAGTGTAGTTTTGATAACATCACTGGTTAATCAGCAGGCGATCATCATTACAGGGCTACTTGTCATGCTGCAGGTAGTCCAGCATATCCATGCTATATATATATATATATATATATATATAAAATTGCTAGATCTGCAACAGAGAAAACATTGATTTTATCACAATGAAAGCAAACAACCCAATAAGTGACACATCGCTGGAGTCAGGGTATCTGTCTCTACATTATGCTGCTCTCAGATGGGGGAGCAAAAACCTACTGACAGATTCACTTTAAGGCTCTTTCAGCAGATAGATAGATAGATAGAATCATAGATAGATGGCTAGATAGATGGATATGTGGCGCCCCTGTGGCTTCAGTCACCACACTTAAGGTGCAGTACTCATCTTGGATCCAGAGGAGGTCGGTACCAGTTCCACAACACAAACTCATACACACAACCAGGTTGCCCTCCCCATTGGGGACCGGGCTAGGGTCAGGTCTTAAGGTAGTCACCAAACATGGGGGGCAGCCACCTACTAGTGACAGGGAACCGGGAGAGGAGCAGCCACCAGGGGGAGTTAGGAGTTTACACAACAGTTAGAGTGTTCTCCAGCAGGAGAGAACAGGAGCGGGACCGGTGCGGTTCAGGGTGCAGAGCCTTAGGGTGGAACAGACTTCACGTTGTATCACCAGAATCTGCAGGACAGGGGGATTGCATGTCCCTCTGACCACCACGAGAACCCGGAGCACAGTTCCACATAGTGTCCAGAGTCGTGATTAGAGTTAAGCCCCACAGCGGCCCCGTGTCACCTACACATGGGACAGGAGCTAACACTACACAAACCGGAGTCCCCAAGCAGCTTCAGGCCACGGGGATCCATCTTTAAAGGCGCAACAAGGAAGGGCCCAGTTCTAACCTCCAACTGATCCGGGATCGGCTGAGGCCCATCACGGCTGGAACCACAGCAGCTGATTCAGCCTTTTGATTGTCGTCACCCCACGCTTTGGCGCCAACGGCCACTACTCTTCTCATCATCCTCCCCGGGGCCTCGCTCCACCTGTGGGGAGCAGAACCATCCTTGCTGCAACACCATCCGCCCCGAAGGCCAGCGACAGCAGCGGCGGCTAATCCCTGGCCATGAACCACAGGTGGCGTCACAAGACTATCATCCTCATCATTCCCCACCATCATCCAAACCCCCTTCTATTGTACACCTTGGGGCCACAAAGCCGGGCAGGGCCACCTGTGACATCCCTGACCCGACATCACTGGCCCGGCGACAAGTAACATTTAACCCCTACGCCGTAGGTGCTACAGATTGGAGATAGAATCATAGATAGATAGAGGAATAGAGAGATAGAGAGAGGAATAGATAGATAGTGGGGGGATCACAGCAGGTGGGGGGTCTCACAGCAGGTGTGGGGGGTATCACAGCAGGTGGCGGGTCTCACAGCAGGTGGGGGGCTCACAGCAGGTGGAGGGGCTCACAGCAGGTGGGGGTCTCACAGCAGGTGGGGGTTCACAGCAGGTGGAGGAAGGGGAGAGGGGGCAGCAGATGAGGGAGGGGGGCAGCGGCTGATGGGGGGAGAGCGGTGGCAGATGGAGGGGAGGCAACAGATGGGTTCAGTGGCGGTGGATGGGGAGCCTTGACTTCTGCAGCCAACGGCTGAGGGGCGGCGGCTGAAAGGAGACAGTGTCTATAACTTACCGATCGCTCTCCTCAAGCTTCAACAGCACAGACTCCGGAGTGAAGGTGAGGGGAGCGGTCTCCGGCCTCAGATCCACAGTGATTGGACAGATCGGTCACAAGGCTGATCTCTCCAATCAGAGCTGCGGGCGGGTGAAGCAGAGGTCACCCGCTCCAGCCAATGATCAGTGCTACAGCTGCACTGATGATGGCTGGATTTCAATGTTTCAGCCATTTTCAATGACTGAAACATTACAGTGGCTGTGATTGGCTGACGAACGCCGCTCAGCCAATCATAGCCTCCTTAGGTCTAGGGAGGAGACACCACCCCTCCTGAGGTCAGGCAGAGGGCCCCTCCTCCCCTAATCTAAGATATTTGCAACGACCGCATCCACCGGGGCTCCAGGGCCACGATCTCGCCATGACGTACTGGGTACGTTATGGGTCCTTAAGTACCAGGGAGTCATGATGTACCCAGTACGTCATAGGTCGCTAAGGGGTTAACACGTTTTCAGGCTCTAGGGGTCCGCTCCCACTTGGGGCCCCTGTGTGACTAGGGGTGCTGCCATGTCTGCCAGTGCAACGTCCCCGCCTCCTGTCCATGGGGCCCAGTGAGCAGAGGAATGAAAGGGGAGGGGCCCGGGCTGTCAGCCGGGCCCCCCTCTTTTCACCGGGCCCCATACAGGAGTCACACTAGTAAAGCCCTGATGGCGGCCCTGCGCTGATGCAAAACACCAGTACCATTTTTTCACGTATATATTTAAACACGGACGTGTGAATGATGCATAAATATGAAGATTATACAGCAATTCTGCTTTGGATTTTTTAAATAAATGCAGCATTCATCAGCTGTTTGGGATCTATTGAACAATGTATTCAGTTAGTATTTTTAACCTGGTGACAGATCCACTTTAAAGGGAACCTGTCATCAGAAATTTTGCACTAAACCTAAAAGATTCCCCCTCTGCAGCTCCTGGGCTGCATTCTAGCAAGGTTCCTGTTTCTATTGTGCCCCCTTTCTGACCAAAATAAAGACTTTGTAAAGTGGTACCTTTTTGTATTCAGATCTTGATAATGGTAGACGGGGGAGAGCTCTCTGGTGTCCGTTAGTCTGCCTCCCTGTCGCTTTAGGCCGTCCCCCATCGCACAATTTCAAAGAGGTGACGTGAGGTAAGCTGGCCAGCGCTTGCGCAGAACGGTGGAGGCAGCGGTGGAAGCGCGAGCACGAGATTATGGACGGGTACTTGATGAAAATCACAGCGCCGCCCATAATCTCGCGCATGCGCAACACGTCACCAGCGGTCACACTGCACATTGCAGTCCCGTACATTGCGCCGTGCCACTCTCGCGGGACTGTGCAATGTGCACAGTGTGACCGCTGATGACGTGTTGCGCATGCGCGAGATTATGGGCGGCGCACATCAGCAAGTACCAGCCCATAATCTCGTGGTCGCGCTTTCACTGCCGCTTCCACCGCCGCCTCCACCGTTCTGCGCAAGCGCTGGCCAGCTTACCTCACGTCACCTCTTTGAAATTGCGCGATGGGGGATGGCCTAAAGCGACAGGGAGGCAGACTAACGGACACCAGAGAGCTCACCCCCGTCTACCATTATTAAGATCTGAATACAAAAAGGTACCACTTTACAAAGTCTTTATTTTGGTCAGAAAGGGGGCACAATAGAAACAGGAACCTTGCTAGAATGCAGCCCAGGAGCTGCAGAGGGGGAATCTTTTAGGTTTAGTGCAAAATTTCTGATGACAGGTTCCCTTTAACCAGTTCCCGCTTGCGGATGAGCTTCACAGGATGACTCAGATGGTTGTTATAAGGGCCATCAGCAGGCCCCCAGCTACCATGGTAACCCATTGGTTCCCCATGATGGCGTCGTGAGGGGCAATGGGAGGCAGAGCTCACGGGACTACCACAAGATAAAGTGGCCTCTCCTAGTCTAGGGGTCAGAAGGTCACAGTGCGTTGCTACACGCACGCCTGCTCTAGTTGCAGATGCTTTGCTGTTAACCGTACAGATTTCCCTTGTGCTGGTGTTGCAAGCGTTGAAGATGTTCTATGACCTCACTGCTTCACCACCACCACCACAGCTGCCGCCCCACCACCGTGCGGAGCTGCCGCCCCACCTACACCCCACCTACTGTCTCCTCCCCAAAATCCTATAGAATGTAAGCCCGCAAGGGCAGGGCCCTCTTCCCTCTGTACTAGTCTGTCTATTGTAACTTGTATATGTATTCTGTATATAACCCCCTTCTCATGTACAGCACCATGGAATCAATGGTGCTCTATAAATAAATAATAATAATAATGTTCTTTTGTTTCCTAAGGCTTTCCATCCTGGTCTATCTCTGCTGTTCTGTTTTATCCACTTACCTCTCAGCATGTGTAATTGCCAATGATAGCCTGCTATACCTTGGTATCAATGTGGAGGTGTGAGCTGTGAAAAGAAAAGTATCTTTGGACTTGTTTCTTTCTTTTACCATTGTCTGTCTTATTCCCTTTTTCCCGTCGCCACGAAAGCGCCACCAGAGAGATAGGTCCGCCCCTCAATTTGGACAGGAAACCCACTAAAATAAAAGGACAGCACCTCTCTACCGCATCAGTTCGGTTTCCTGTCCCAGGATGGGAGACACAGACGTGCTGTGGCGCTGCCACAGTAAGGCGGCTAGGGGTTCTTGATTTCACATCAGGGACCTCCATCTTTTTCTTTTTTGCTTTTTCTTTTGGCCGGGTCTGTGTCCTGCCAGAGAATCCTGGCAGTAGAATATGCTGGCTATCGGGTCATCTGTGTCCCGCCTGGCTCTGCCAGCAGTTATACAAGCCGGTTTGCTGAACGGGTCTGTGTCCCACACCCTGCAGTTGTACATGCCGGTGGAAAAATGGCGCCGGGTCTGTGTCCCGCAGCTGGTGGAGCTGCGGTTGTACACACCGGTGATTACTACAGTTGCAGACCAGGTCTGTGTGCCATGGCCCACACTTCTTCTCCGGTCCTCAAACAGCTCAACGTAACCCAACCTTTTACTATGGAGATGGATGCATCTGAGATCTTTTTCTCTAAAATATTGTCACCCGCCGAAAGGACCTATGATATCGGTAATAGGGAACGTCTGACTATAAAATTGGCCTTGAGGAAAGACTTAATTTTTTGGAGAGGACAGTACATTCAGTCATGGTCATCACGGATCATAAAAAAAATATTTATAATCTGCTAAACTAGTTACTCCTAGACAGGCAAAGTGGTCTCTGTTTTTTTTCACCTGATTCAACCTTTTTGTGACGTATCGTCCTGGGGTTAAAAACATTAAATGGTGGTGAGCCTGTCCCCTTTTTGCAGAAAGGAGTAGTTATTTCTGAAATGTGTTTGGACTTGGAGAAGAAGTCCGCAGAGACCCAGGGGATTGCCCCTGCCTCTTGTTCTCGAGGTAAAACTGTTCCTTTGATCTCTGACTTAAAATATTAGGTGAGCATAATGATTCAGATCTTGCAGGTCATCCTGGTAGTAAAACTACCACGTATTTACTCTCTCACCGTTTTTGGTGATCAAGGTTGCACCAGGATGTTCGGGGTTATGTCTCTTCTTGCAACACGTGCGAGTTCCAAAACCCCTCATATTCATCCATCTGAGGTTCTGCAACCATTGGCCGTTCATTGTAGACCGTGGACTCACTTGTTAGTTGATTTTATCACTGTTCTCACTGTGTCTACAGGTAAAACAGTGGTTCTAGTAATTGTGGATAGATTTTGCAGAATAGCTAATTTTATTGCGTTACCAGCACTTTTGAGTGCTAAAACTTTGGTACAAGTTTTCATTAATGAGATTGTGAAACTTCATGGGTTCCCCTCTGATACTGTTTCTGATTGTGGGACCCAATTTATATCAAAGTATTGGAAAGCATTTTGTACTTGTTTAGGGATACATCTCTCGTTTTTGTCCTCTTTTCATTCACAGTCTAATGGGCATTCTGAACGGGTTAATCAAAATTTTGATACTTGTCTGAGGAGTTTTGTTTCTTAAAATCAGAAGAATGCAGTTTATTTACCGTTAGGGGAGTTCGCATTAAATAACCAACTTCACAGTCAAGTCCCAGTTCTTCGGGTGGTATGATTTTCATTCACAATTCTGCAGAGCGTTTTCCTCATCTATAACCCGTGTGTGTGGGGGGGGAGGGGGGGTTATTAAATATAAAGTATGGCTGATCGGAAGGGCGTGCTCGGTTGGTCCAGACTTGAGTATTGATGATTTGGTCTAGTTTTCAAATAAGAACATTAAAAGTTCCTTCCTGGAAACAGGGACCCAGATTCATCGTACCCTATAAGATGATCGACGTGATCAACCCAGTAGCATTTCGCCTTGCCACCTACTTTTAAAACCCATAATGTGTTTCACTGATCACTCCTCAAAAGATATATTGCTTCTTAGTAACCAATACTGTTACCTCCTCATTCTGTTCTTGATCGGAGTCTTGAGTTTCAGGTAGCCAAGATTATCGATTCCCGCTTTGTACGCCAGTTACTTCAGTACTTGGTGCATTGGAAGAGTTATGGTTCAGGGGAGAGGATGTGGGTACCAGAATCTGATGTTCAATTGATTAGGCTTGTGCAGTATGTTAATGCTTTATGCCCAGATAAACCAAGTCCTAAAGGTCCAGAGACCTCTTGGGAGCAGGGATACGCTCACGTGGCTACCTCCATAGAAAGTGGCTTCTCCTATTCTAGCAGTCAGAAGGTCACTGTGTATGGCTACACGCACGGATGCCCTGGTTGGAGCTGCTTTGCTTTCCTGTTAACCATGCAAAATTCCCTTGTGTTGGTGCTGCAAGTGTTAAAGTTGTTCTTTTGTCTCCTAGGTCAGGATGGAAAGCCGTATCTCAGCTGTTCTATGTTATACACTCACCTCTGGTATGAGTAGTCACCGCTTAGCCTGGGTAATTCCAAATGATAGCCTGTTATACCTTGGTATTGGTGTGGAGGTTTCTGCTGCCCTGCACACTAGTCAGGGGTGAGCTTCGGGTAAGTCGGGATAGGAACGTGATCGCCGCACAGAGTGAAAGAACGTGTCTAGTGACATCAGGGAGCTCTGGATTGTCAGGGGTTGTACTTCCTGTTTATCCCTAGTGTCCCTTCTGTCTTGCCATGCGCTGTTTGGCTCCTTTGTTAAACATGATATTGTGTGCACAACCAATTGCAGCATGTAAATGCCTTTGTCAGAGATTGACAACAGCATTTAAATAGCTAAATACGCGATCGTAGTTCATCTCCAGTCTTTGCTGTTACAGAAAGATGTCAGCTATGTGAAACAGCTGGCATCTTCCTGGTATAGTGTGGCTCAACTGCTGAGCCCACTCCATAGAGAGGGACCCCAACTTATATATTATTACATCACAGGTTGGGAAAGTCTTATTAAAAGTGTCATTATTACAACTGTGTAGCCCCTACTGATAACAGCTGTGAGGGTACCTTTTAGATTAAATTCTTCAAAAGATCTCCCAAACCGTGGACATCATGAATAAGATCCTAGCTGCACAAATGTAGCCGAAGCATTTCAGAGAAAGTATACTCTACTTGGCTCTTCACAGCGCCACTGCAGGTGATTGACATGTAAATAACCCAAGCTCCGACTTTTCACAGAAAAATATATTTTCTGCAATGGTGCAGCCAGGCTTTGATACATGCTGCTCGCATTCATTCTCAGCAGCATTAATTAGGCGAGGGGACAGGTTCCCTTTAATGGCCGTAAGATAGTAGTCTCGACAGTCTTTTTAGCCAATCTGACTTTAATAAAGCTCATATCTCAATCTTGGGCAACTGTGAGTTGTACAAAAATTGCCCAGCATTTCAAAGCTTTACGTCAGATTTCTGTTTGATGAATTGCACAACAGAGTTGAGATATTTGACAAATGAGTATTTAAAACACTTTTTGCAGGAAAGACTCAGATAGCCGGAAAATACTCAAAATATTCTTGTTTTGATGAAGGGTTCTCTTCTAATTAAATTATGTTGTAAGTTATTTATTACCTGACTACTCACCTTATAATAGCTTCTGACCATAAATGGGCTTAATCCAGTCATTTTTTTATTTTTACCCATGACCTAACTTTAACTCATAAAGTTTGCTGACAGCTGACCTAGATGTGAATTATTTTACCAGTTCATCCACTTTTCCACTGATGATTCTACGGTTTATGCTTTCAATAGCCGCTCCCTGTAAGATTATTCAAGGTACAGGTATGTTTGATGTCATCAAGCAGTTTGACAAGTGATCATGTACAATGCTTAGATACAAAAATAAGGTAACACCTTGCAGGGCATTCTGAAGAACAGGGTGTGAGCATAGCTGAGTCCCACACCTTTAATCTTCACATTTGAGAAACATTAAATTCAGTTATTTCATATTAGAATTCTGATTATCTAATCTGTGTTTCTGGATTAGGCATAAACCTCACTCATACCTGAGGTTGCGGTTCTCTCTAGTGGATCTCATACAACAGCTGATAGAGACCATTCAATTAGGTTTTGCTTTATCTCCATTTCTAAAAAAAAAATGTGTGCTGCTGGTCCAAACTTTGTATTTTCTGATACCATAGCATTTATCTATGGGTGCAGTGTTGATTTTATCTTTGTAAAACACCCAGGGAGACCAACACAGTGAATGTGGCAGAATTAAAAATTGCAAATTAAGCCTTTGGTGTGCTCAGTACATTGTAGTGCCCATATATTTGTGCCCAGCTTGTGCTTCTGGAGACAACACGACTCGTAAATCAAGTGGGCTTCTTCCCTACAACAATGCCAAACATGTGGATATAAACTGTAGTTTAGGCACACTGTGGGGCTCAGAAGAAAAGGGGTATTTCGATTTGGGAACAAAGATTTTGTGCTTCCAGTAATGTGGAAACCCCTAATATTTCATTTAAGAGAAGACGAACCTGAGTGGGGACTTGTTATTTTGTTTTTGTGTTGAGTTGAGTTGAGTTGAATGAATCTCTGAAATACATGATTCAGGTGAAATTCTCGACAGATCCTTCACTGTAATGAGGCAGCAGAGTTACTCTGGACTCTGTTCGGCATTTGTTCAGCGGTGTCCTTTTCAAAAGTGCACAAAACTGTTATTGACTGCACTTTTCATGCACGTAAAAAAAGGTGGTTAAAAAAATGGACACTGCCGGACCACATGCCAGACAAGACTCCAAAGTGACTCGCTCTGCCTCAGTATAGTGAATTTTTCGTTTGGAATTTTGTCTGAATCACGTTTTTCATAGATTTACATGTAATCTCTGGTATAAGCGCCCAGCGCAGAGTGCAGGATAAATATGAGCCGCGCCGTACTGCGATCTTTCGGAGGTAGAATAAACCGATCAACAGCAGTTGAAGAATTGGCTTTATCACTATTTTTTACAATGTTCACCTTGTGGTATAAGTGATAAGGTAGCTTTAGGGTACCGTCACACTTTAGCGACGCAGCAGCGATCCCACCAGCGATCTGACCTGGTCAGGATCGCTGCTGCGTCGCTACATGGTCGCTGGTGAGCTGTCAAACAGGCAGATCTCACCAGCGACCAGTGACCAGCCCCCAGCCAGCAGCGACGTGCTGTCACGCTCCCGATGCCTCAGCACCGCTCCTTACCCGCTGATCCGGTCGCACCATCCCGGCACCGCTCCGTACCCACTGATCCGGCCTCACCGTCATTGCACTGCTCCTTAACCACTGATCCAGTCCACGTGTCCACCGGTCATGGCTGCCGCTCCCGCTCGTGCTCTCCTGTGTCCTGCTCCTGGTCTTATGAGTCTGACTCTGAGTCTTAGCCACATGGTTCTGTATAGGACCAGGCCGCGCCCACTCTCCTGGTCTTATAGGCCCAGCACACCTGCAGCAGGAAATGACATGAGGCTGTGCTGGGTATATAAGACTGGCCTTTCCATGTGGGCGGCGCCTGATCAACGTGTCCTGAAGCTTGTCTTTTGAGCTAGGTGCTCAGGTCCCCTTGTGCTGTGTCCTGTTACCTGGAGTACTGTTTGTCTTTGCTACCGGGTACCTGTGCCTGTTTCCTGTATTGTCCCAAAGAACTCCGTGACCCTGGTGACCTGGTTATACCTGTCCCTGCCACGCCAGTGCTCCGGCTGCCGTGTACCCTGCCCTCCGGTGGGGTGCATGGTCCAGTGGATCCACCTCCTGGGCCCACCAGTCCTCCCGGCCCTGACACGTGCAAGCGACGCTGCGCTTGCACGGAGCCGGTGTCTGCAAGCTGCGGACACTGGTAACTAAGGTAAACATCGGGTATGGCTACCCGATGTTTACCTTAGTTACCAGCGCACACCCCTTAGCTTGGCGTGTGCAGGGAGCAGGAGCCGGCACTGGCAGCGTGAGAGCTGTGGAGGCTGGTAACGAAGGTAAATATCGGGTAACCACCTTGGTTACCCGATGTTTACCTTGGTTACAGCTTACCGCAGGCTGTCAGACGCCGGCTCCTGCTCCCTGCACATTCAGGATTGTTGCTCTCTCGCTGTCACACACAGCGATGTGTGCTTATCAGCGGGAGAGCAACAATAAAAAAACGAACCAGGGCTGTGTGTAACGAGCAGCGATCTCACAGCAGGGGCCAGATCGCTGCTCAGTGTCACACACAGCGAGATCGCTAATGAGGTCACTGCTGCGTCACGAAAACCGTGACTCAGCAGCGATCTCAGTAGCGATCTCGGTGTGTGTGAAGTACCCCTTATTCTTCAGATCAGTGCAATTACAGAGATACCAGATTTACTGTATATAGATTTTTTTTAGGTTTAGTTACTGTCACACTTAAAAACGCTTTTTTTACAAGATAAAGGTTTTTTTGCATCACTGAATATTGAAGGCTATAGTTTTTAATTTTTGTATCGACAGAGTGATGTAAGAGCTTGTTTTTTTGCGGGATGAGTTAGGGTTTTTATTGGTACAGTTTTGTGCCACAATATTTTTTAATCACTTTATATTTTGCTTTCAAGAAATAGCAATTTAGGAATTGTGTTTTGGGTTTTTTTTAACGCAGTTCACTGTTTCATAAAAGTGAAAAAACAGCTTTATTCTTCATGTCAGTACAATTACAGCACTACTAAATTTGTATTGTTTTTTTTTATTTTTTGCTGCTTTTACACCATAAATACTATTTTATAGAAAAAATAATTGTTTTTGCATTGCTATATTCTGAGAGCCATAGTTTTTTTTTATTCTTGCACTGATGGAGCTGTATGATGGCTTTTTTTCTGACAAGATGATGTTTTTAGGGATACCATTTTTACTTCCATGCAACTTTTTGATCGCATATTATTCCACTTTTTATGATGATGTAATGAAAAAGCTTTTTTTTTCCCCCACATTTTTTATAGTATTCACTAAAGGGTTTAACTAGTGTTAATGTTTTACAGATTGGAATGTTCCGGTTGCAGTGATACCAAATATTATGCGCTGGAGGTGGCCTGCTTCGTGGGTCGGACTCAGAGTGCCCACTGTCTCTCCTTTGCCTGGGATTCCCTCTGCGGCCACTGCTCGGTGCCGTTCTCAACGTCGTGACTTTCTGCAGGCTGAATCTGCTCAGCCTGAGTCTAAGTGCAGAAAACAAGCCACTGAGCATGCTCGGGCTGAATCTGCTCTGCCAGAGACTAAGTGCAGAAAAAAGGCCACTGAGCATGTGCGGGCTGAATCTGCGCTGCCAGAGACTAAAGGGTGCTTTACACGCTGCGATATCGGTAACGATATATCGTCGGAGTCACGTCGTTAGTGACGCACATCCGGCGCCGTTACCGACATCCAATAGCTATATGCAAGAGTGAAAATGTGAAAAATGGAATCTGCATTACTGCCATGAACATATGAATCAAGAGAAATGTAGCTACTGAATTGATCAATGCAATAGAGCCCCACATATAGCTATTGGATTTTTCAAGTCAGTATTCACACAGCAGTTTCTGCTATTTCATGTATTCCCCTTACATAGTCACTGGTGTGCATACCTTATCTCCCCATAGTGATGTTTTTTTAGGTTTTTGCACCCAGTTCAGACTTAGAATGGTGTTCCAAACGTTATTCCTTATTTGTTAGTAGTTTTTCGTTTGTGAACCCTCCCCAACCACACCTATTGCCAATCCATATCATACGCATAAATAGCCTGGGTCTCAGCTTCCCATACACGGTAAGTTTTTTAACTGCATGAGAGGACACACACAAGCTAGGGACCCCAATGTAGAGAAATACTTTGGCGTAGTGTTGGGGCTCTATTGCATTGATCAATTCAGTAGCTAAATTTCTCTTGATTCATATGTTCATGGCAGTAATGCAGGTTCCATTTTTCACATTTTCACTCTTACATATAGCTATTGGATTTTTCAAGTCAGTATTCACACAGCAGTTTCTGCTATTTCATGTATTCCCCTTACATAGTCACTGGTGTGCATACCTTATCTCCCCATACTGCATCACATATAGGCAGGTAGCCTGACTTACATTTTTAGTATCAGTGTGTGCGCTGGTTAAGCGTGCTGTGCACTGCATATAGGCAAGTCGCTTGGATCTTGCGTTACTTTTCTGTTACTGTTATTACGTCAGTGTGAATTTTACACAGAACCTAGTGCACTTATTAGTATCCAGCCTTATTTTCTTCAACCTGCTCTCCTATATTTTGCTATGGGCAAAAAGCAAAACATTTCCGGATTTTTTTTTTTAATTCTCCGTGAACTACACATCTTAGTACGCTAAATGTAAGGGGGGTGTTACTCGCAGCGATATCGCTAGTGATATCGCTGATGTAAGCACCCGCTCCCGTCGTTTGTACACCATGGGCAAATCGTTGCCCGTGGCGCACAAAATCGTTTGGAGCTGTCACACGGGACTTACCTGCCTAGCGATGTCGCTGTTGACGGCGAACCACCTCCTTTCTAAGGGGGCGGTCCGTGCGGCGTCACAGCGGCATCACAAGGGTGGAGATGAGCGGGACATAACATCCCGCCTACCTCCTTCCTTCCTCATTGCCGGCGGCCACAGGTAAGCTGCAGGTCGTCGTTCCAGAGATGTCACACGTAGCGATGTGTGCTGCCTTGGGAACGCTCTGCATTCAATGATATTTTAAAAAGGAATGACGTGTCAACGATGGACGATAAGGTGAGTATTTTCCATCATTAACAGTCATTCCTTGCTTTCACATGCAACGACGTCGCTAACGATGCCGGATGTGCATCACGGAATCCGTAACCCCGTCGATATATCGTTAGATCCGTCGTTGCGTGTGACGCTGCCTTTAGTCTAATTTGAGCTGAAGAAACAGTACCTGCAAGCGCGCACAATGTAGGGCATCACTCAGACATGAGCACAGCGCGATACTCACCTGGCTGATTTTCACGTAATTTTCCGATCCCAAAGACCGAGCCTAAAAGTGGCTTTACACACTGCAACATCGCAAACTACATCGCTGTAACGTCACCGGTATTGTGACGTAACAGCGACCTCCCCAGCGACATTGCAGTGTGTGAAACACATCAGCGACCTGGCCCCTGCTGTGAAGTTGCTGATCGCTACAAATCGTTCAGGACCATTCTTTGGTCCTTTGTTTCCCGCTGTGCAGCATGATCGCTAGAAAGTCTCAGTGTGTAAAGGGGACTTAAATGTGCAGGCAGCAGGAGCCGGCTTCTGCGGACACTGGTAACCACAGTAAACACCGGGTAACCAAGAAGCCCTGTCCTTGGTTACCCGATATTTACCTTCGTTACCAGCCTCCGCCACTCTCACTGTCAGTGCCGGATCCTGCTCCTTGCACGTGTAGCAGAGTACACATCGGGTAATTAACCCCATGTGTGCTGTAACTAGGAGAGCAGAGAGCCAGCGCTAAGCAGTGTGCACTGCTCCCTGCTCTCTGCACGTGTAGCTACAGCACACATCGGGTAATTAACCCGATGTGTACTGTAGCTAGGAGAGCAGGGAGCCAGCGCTAAGCAGTGTGCGCGGCTCCTGCTCTGTGCACATGTAGCTGCAGCACACATCGGGTAATTAACCCGATGTGTACTGTAGCTAGGAGAGCAGGGAGCCAGCGCTAAGCAGTGTGCGCTGCTCCCTGCTCTCTGCACGTGTAGCTGCGTGCGCTGGTAACCAAGGTAAATATCGGGTTGGTTACTCGATATTTACCTTAGTTACCAAGCACAGCATCGCTTCAGTGTGTCGCTGCTGGCTGGGGGCTGGTCACTGGTTGCTGGTGACAGCTCACCAGCAACCCGTGTAGCGATGCTCCAGCGATCCCTGCCAGGTCAGGTTGCTGGTGGGATCGCTGGAGCGTCTGACTGTGTGACCTCTCACCAGCAACCTCCTAGCAACTTACCAGCGATCCCTATCAGGTTGTATCGTTGTTGGGATTGCTGGTAAGTTGCTTAGTGTGACGGTACCTTTAGGTTTGCTCATCTCTAATTACTGACAATCGGGACAAAGAAATCTCCCTTTGTTAAATATGAGTCAAAAAGTAATGATTGCAGAACCCACAGGATTACACAGCTGGGATAAGATTTTTCAATATATGAAGTTGTTGTAGTAATCCGCAACAACCCCCGGTGGTGATCACCTCGACACAAGCACTAGGCTTATGCAATCACAATACTGAAAATGAACATCAGTGATTTTCACATTTATAGTGTCTGGTGTTACATGCTAAATTATGTACAGTGGTATCTTGGTTTTCTTTGACGTCGGTTATCGTTGGTTTTGTTTTTTGTTGATTTTTTTCCACTGAAAATTTGATTTGGTTTTTACTGGCTGCCTTGGATTTAGTTGTTTTTTGTTGGCATGCCCACATGACTACGCTGATAATTTTGTGACAACAAAGGTTGACCCACGCATTCTCCTGCTCCGTGTGGCATTATGTGAGCATCACCCCACGCATCAGTTTCAAAATGTATGGAACAAATGTAAGATAAAATATATTTATTCTTTAGATTAGTATTTTATATTCATTTTATATTCATTTTTCACTGTTTTTAGTCTTAAATACTATCTGTCTTTTCTATAAAAATGTGTTTTTTGGTATGTATTTTGGATCTAATGGATGCAACAATCCTGGGTGGCTGAAGGCTGCTATTTTTAGGTTTGGGGGGTCTAATAAGCATGAGTCTCACCAAGCTGAGTATACCAGCTCCCAGCTGTTGACTTTATCATGACTGGGTATCAAAATTGTGGGGGACTATATGCAGTTTTTAAAAAGCTAATTTTTTTACTTATTTATTTTTATACCAAACTAGACGTAGACATCATCTCTGGTTGAAGTCAGCCACGCTGTTACACAGTCTGGGGGCGCATCTGACTGCAACCAATCAGAGATATGGGGACTGGCGGTGAAAGCAGTGCATATCCATGAAGCTAATGAGCTGCCCTGGAAGAACAGTGAGCAGACCCGGAAGCAGTGTACAGACTCGCGGAGACCGGTAAATATAAAGCGCTTGCGCCAATCCCTCTATCCTTTCTATCACCATTTTTTAACCGCCTAGAGTCATATGAGTACCGGCATCTGGCCAGATATCCGGAATCAATTCTGGGCCCGATTTTGTTTTCTGTTTTTTTTTTTTTAAAACTCTGTTAGACACGCCGAGCCCAGGAATCTGCGGGTCTGCCTATCACTAGTTGACAACCACCCAAATCACTGTTTTCCCACCAGACAAAGGCAAGTCATTAATGAATTTCGAGGACAAATCAGTCCACAATCTTTATGGAATTACAATAGAGCCAATTACCTGGCTGGTTGACAGATTTAAGCTCGTGTGCAACTTTCACACACGGATACAAAATCTTTAATATCAATATCATTATGCATGGTTGACCATCAAAAGAGTCTAGCAATAGCTTTCTGGATAGCAGTGAGTCTAGAGTGAGCACTCAAAAGGGAATCATGAAATTCCTGCAACAGATGAAACATCAGGTACACAAAAACAAACAATTTGGAGCCTAAAGTAATGGAAGGAGCCAATGACTGGGCTTAACAGCAGATCTCGGCTTTCAACTCTGAGGATACCATAGCAATACTCCAGGAAAGCATGGAGGTTAGAGGTTCTGGAGCAGAAACTAAATCAAGGCTACATTACAAAGTGTCAGCCCTGATGTTCTTAACCCTGGCCTGATCATGATCGAAAAATTTAATCTGGAGAAAACTAAAGACCATCTGGCCTACCTTGGGGTCAACCATTTTGCTGATTCAATATAAGTTACATTTTTATGATCCGTCACAACAGTGACTTGATGAATAGCTCCCTTCAAAAAAAGTTTCCATTCTTCAAAAGCTAATTTGATAAACAGCAACTCGCAATTCTCAACATCATAATTTCTCTCAGCAGATGAGAATTTCCTAAAGAAAAAGACACATGGTCACAAGTTAGTCACCATTTGGGGACCTTGGGATAATACTGCCCCTACCCCGATTCCAGAAGCATCCACCTCAACAATGAATGATTTCTGGAGATTGGGTGGGATAAAAACAGGAGCAGACATAAAATATTTTTTCATTTTTTAAAAGGCTTCAACAGCATATGGCGACTAAACCCTAAAATCCGCCCCCTTATATGTGAGATCAGTAAGAGGTTTGGTGATCTGAAAGAAACCATTAATACATTTTCTGTAATAATTAGCAAATCCTAAATCCGTAGCATTCCTTTAGGAGCCAAGGTTGAACCCAATCAATTATGACCTGCATTTTCCCAGGATCTATCTTAACCCCTTCACACCCGGGTGGTTTTCTGTTTTTCATTTTCGTTTTTTTCTCCCCTTCCGAGAGCCTTAACCTATTTGTTTTTCCATCAATGTTGCCATATGAAGGCTTATTTTTTGAGTAATTCATTGTACTTTTGAATAAAACCTTTAGTTTTATCATATAATGTGCTGGAAACTGGGAAAAAATTCCAAGTGCAGTGAAACTGCAAAAACGTGCAATTGCTTTTGGGGTCTTTTATTTACCATGTTCACTATATGGTAAAACTGATGTGTTCATATGATGCCTCAGGTCGGTATGAGTTTGTAGATAGTAAATATGTATACTTTTATGTAGTGCCCCTGAGACTGGTCGCTACTGGGTATATCATTAAATCCTTCCCAGGCAGGCAGAGGTTAACCCGGTAAGTTTACACACCTCTCACACAGCTCATCTAAACACAGTCAGGAAGTGACTCAGCCAGTTCCTAGCAAATCCAGTTACTAGGGGGAGCTCCAGGTCACCATAACAACAATCTGGATCCTTTCAAAGGTGGGGGGCAGGAGTAGGAGTAAGTTACAAAGCAGACAGGAAGTCGAGGTCAATTCCAGTCAGACAGAGACAGAGCAGACACACTGTGGAGCAGCTCCCTGAGGGGTTGCTGCCAGGCACCCCTCAGGGAGGCAGAACAGAACCGTCTGGGATGTAACACCACACCGACCTCTGCAAGAGTATCCTGCAGTGGGGAGCCCGCCAGACCGGGGCTAGTAACACCTGGAAGGACGGGACTCGGTACCAGCAATCGTGGGCAAATGGAGTACAGTTGCCAGGGAGAGTACGGTGTGTGTACTCACGGGACTGAGCACAGGCGGGGTACAGAGCCCTAGTTCAGGAGGACGCTTCAAGCTCACCTGATAATCTGCCCAGTGAGGGAACCATCAAGGACCTTACCGACGTTAGTGTCCGGGGCCCAGCAGCAGAGAGGGAACCTGGGAACGGGGACAGAGCTCCGACCCAAGAGAGGTTCAAGCTGCCTGGCCTACGGGCGAAGACAGAGAGTGAGAAAGAGCAGGAGGGGATTCCAAGACGTTTCAGGCCACGGGGACCCATCAAGTACAGAGTTGTGCACAGAAGAGAGAGCCCAATGATTACCAGACCGTACTGTAGCTCTGACCTGCCTGGGATCGACTGGAGTATCTGACGGCGAGGACCTGCACCTGGGGTGCGATACCATCTTAACCAGAGAATAAAAGCATCTGGAACCCGTACCCAGTGACTCTGTGAGTAAATGCCGCCGCCCTGCACTCCAGCGCTCCCGTGTACTGCCGCCCCATTCTCACCAACCTCCCGGGGTAATCCCGCTCTGCCTGTGGGGAGCGATACCATCCTGGCTGCACCCAACATCTGCCCTGGAGAGAGACTCTACAGCGGCGGTTAATTCCTGGCTGCACACCATGGGTGGCTTCAAAGCATCCCCCATTCCCATCCAATACCGCTCCTGGGAGAGGAACAGTCGCAGGAAGGGGCGGTGGCGGAGGAGGCAGAGACTCAGTCGCCATTGCAACTGGCGACATGCTTTCCAGGGATCCTTCGCTCTCCTTCTTTCCCCCCTCGCACTTGTTTGTCTTTTTATGTAGCCGACGAGGCCACGGAGCCGGGTCAGGCCAGTCATAGCAACCCCAAAAAACCACTGGCCCAGTGACGAGTACCCTCTGGCCCCATAGGGCGCTACATTTACTTTTATCTAAGTGGTGAAAAAAATTCAGAAGTTTGTCCAAAAATAGAATAGCGCTTTTGTCACCATTTTCCGAGACTTGTAGTGTTCTCATTTTTCGGTATCTGGGGCTCAGTGATGGCTTATTTTTTGCGTCTTGAGTTGGCGTTTTTAATTATAACACTTTTGTGTAGATGCGGTTTTGATCACCTGCTACTGCATTTTTTGGAAATGTTGTGGCGACCAAAAAAAAAAATTTAATTTTGGCGTCTGGCATTTTTTTCTCGCTATGTCATGTATAGAGATGAGCGAACCGGTCCCGGTTCGGCTCGAGGCCGGTTCGCCGAACGGGGGTCCCGTTCGAGTTCGGTTCGTCGAACGTTCGACGAACCGAACTCGAACGTATAGGCTATAATGGGAGGCAATCACAAACACATAAAAATGCATTATAAATGTACACAAACAGTTAATAAACATTGCCATAACACTTACCGGTCCTCGCGATCCCTTCTGCACTCTGTCTCCTGCCGCTATTCCATCCGATGATCGCTGAATCCTCCCGGTGACCTGCACTGCCAGCAGAGAAGCAGGACCTATCGTGACGTCAAAATAGCCATGTGACCAGTCACGTGGCTATTATCTCATTGGCTACAGACTGGTCACATGACTATGACACGTCATGTAGGACCTGCGAGTGCATCTCTCCGGTACACGGTGCACATATGTGTATCGCCGTGTACCGGCGACATGCTCTAGCACACGGTCGACTCCCCGTTCCGTTAGGGACCGGCTGACACAGCCGGTCATTAACGGAGATCACCGTTGCCATAGCAACGCAGTTAGCGGTGACGTCACCGCTAACCGCGGCTCCGGGAGCACCGTTGCTATGGTAACGCGTCTGTCAGCGTTACCGCTAGCAGCCAGCACTGATCACTCACAGAGTGAAGGCTGCACGCTGCTTCCCGATTGTAGTGAGCATTGTAGTTAGGATGGAGGTTCCCCAGCCCCAAGTGATGCCCCTCACTACAATCGTCACTACTACTACACTAGAAAGAAAGAAGACAGAAGAGCAGGATCGTGGAGGGCTGACAGGGGTAATAAAGATGGAGTCTCTAATGTGTCTGTGTATTTATTTCTATTAAAGTATTTTTTCTCTGTGTGGTGTCTTTTTTTAACCCTTTATTGGAGATTCTTAATGGCCGGGTCAAACGTGCCTGACATTAAGAATCTCTGGCTTAATACTGGCTGGTAAAACAAAGCCAGTATTAACTCATGATTACCCAACAAGCCACCCGGCTCCAGGGCTGTTGGAAGAGTTGGATACAGCGCCAGATGATGGCGCTTCTATGAGAGCGCCATTTTCTGGGACGGCTGCGGACTGAAATCCGCAGCAGAGGCGCCCACAAACCTCGGGCTAACCTGTGCTGCGGATTCCAATCCCCAGCTGCCTAGTTGTACCCGGCTGGACACAAAAATAGGGCGAAGCCCACGTCATTTGTTTTTTAATTATTTCATGAAATAAGTGAAATAATTAAAAAAAACGGGCTTCCCTATATTTTTGGTTCCCAGCCGGGTACAAATAGGCAACTGGGGGTTGGAGGCAGCCCGTGGCTGCCAGCTGTACCTGGCTAGCATACAAAAATATGGCGAAGCCCACGTCATTTTTTTGGTGGGCAAAAAACTTCTGCATACAGTCCTGGATGGAGTATGCTGAGCCTTGTAGTTCTGCAGCTGCTGTCTGCTCTTCTCCATACAGACAGACAGCAGCTGCAGAACTACAAGGCTCAGCATACTCCATCCAGGACTGTATGCAGAAGTTTTTTGCCCCCTGAAAAAATTATGTGGCTTCGCCATATTTTTGTATGCTAGCCAGGTACAGCAGGCAGGTACGGCTGCCCCCAACCCCCAGTTGCCTATTTGTACCCGGCTGGGAACCAAAAATAAAGGGAAGCCCTTTTTTTATTATTTCATGAATTTCATGAAATAATTAGAAAACAAATGACGTAGGCTTTGCCCCATTTTTGTGTCCAGCCAGGTACAACTAGGCAGCTGGGATTGGAATCCGCACCACCGGTTGGCCTGAGCTTTCTGGGCCCCACTGCTGCGAATTGCAGTCTGCAGCCACCTCAGAAAATGGCATTTTCATAGAAGCGCCATCTTCTGGCACTGTATCCAACTCTTCCAGCACCTGCCTGCTATACCTGGCTAGCATACAAAAATATGGCGAAGCTCACGTCCTTTTTTTGTAGCTTTTTGGCAAAAAAAAAAAAATGCTTCCCTGGATTTTCCATTGCCAGTGAAGGTAACACCAAGCAGTGGGGGTTAGCAGCCAGTAGCTGCTTGGATTACCCTTAGCTAGCAATACAAAAAATGCAGTGGGAGCTAACATATATTTTTTTTAATTATTTATTTAAATAACTAAAAATAAAATGGGCTTCCCTGTATTTTGATTGCTGGACATCACAGTGCTGTAAAAATAAATCTTTAAAAAAATGACGTAGCGCTCCGCGGTATTTTTGATTCTCAGCGCAGATAAAGCAGACAGCTATGGGTTGCCACCCCCATCTGCCTGCCGTTACCTTGGTTGGCAATCAAAATACAGGGAAGCCCATTAATTTTTTCTATTTAAAAAATAGTTAAAAAAAAAAATTACGTTGGGTCCCCCCATTTTTGATAGCCAGCTAGGGTAAAGCAGACGGCTGTAGCCTGAAAACCACAGCTGGCAGCTTTACCGTGGTTGGGGATCCAATGTGGAGGTCCCCTCAGGCTCTTTTTTATAATTATTTTATAAATATGAATAATTACACAATAAAAGTAGGGGACCCCCCAAATTGGATCACCAGCCAAGGTAAAGCGGACAGCTGTGGTCTGGTATTCTCAGGGTGGGAAGGTCCATAGTTATTGGGCCTTCACAGCCTAAAAATAGCAGGCCGCAGGCACCCCAGACGTGGCGCATCCACTAGATGCGCCAATCCTGGCGCTTCACCCCAGCTCATCCCGTGCCCTGGTGCAGTGGCAAACGGGGTAATAAATCGGGTTGATACTAGCTGTAAAGTCACCTGAGATCAAGCCCAGCAGTTTGTGATGTCATGGCGTCTATTAGATACCCAACATCATAAACTGTCAGTACTAACAAAAACAAAAAATCGACAAAAGAAATTTATTTGAAAAAACAGTCCCCAAAACATTTCCTCTTTCACCAATTTATTGTAAGAAAAAAAATAAAGGGGTCCCACGACGACTCTGGACCGTCTAGAATATGAGGGGGAGACACTCAGGGAACGTATCCCCCATTTTCTAGGAGTGCGGACCCTTCATGTGAGGAGTGTGGGTGCAATGAATCTGCACTCACTCTCCCCGGGTCCACAGCAGCAGAGTCCATGTCGTAATGGTTGCTACCAAAGCTGCAATGCCCTGCTCATGAGGTAAGGGCATGCCTAATCAGGAGAACTACTGTAGAGGAAGCTCTGCTCACTGGTATATAGGTGCTCAGAGGTAATAATAGATAAAATTAGTGAGTAACCTCGGCACTCTATATCTCCCAGACTAAGTCAGTAAGTCACAACGGATAGTAATGCAAAATCACTCTTTATTGGTCCGTATTAAGAAAATTTTTTTTTCATAAGCATATATGTTTTTGTCCAAAACAAGTTACAAATGACGTTTCGGCCTGAGCCTTCGTCAGATTGGACTTATCTGCATGTAATCATGAAAAATGACAATAATCAGTATCACATAAGAGTGAGAGAACAATAACATAAACTCGAACAATGTAGAGGTACAATTGGGATGCAGCAAAAAAATTGCAACACAGCAAGAAATGAAACACATGATACAAATGTCATAATACAGTACAAGGACAATATAGTAATGACAAATATGGGGTCAGAGTAGACTTAGACAGCTCTGGTACGAAAGAGATGTCAATCATAAAGTAACATGTGCAGTAGGTGTAGAGCTACACTATGCATGGCAGAGCTAATGGGTAGACCGACCATAGAAAAAGTAGAGAAAAAGTGGAGAAAAAGTGGAGAATAAGTGGAACATAAGAGGAGAAAAAGTGGAGAAAAAAGTGGAGAAAAAGTGGAGAAAAAGTGGAGAAAAAGTGGAGAAAAAGTGGAGATTAAGAGGAGAAAAAGTGGAGAAAAAAGTGGAGAAAAAGTGGAGAAAAAGTGGAGCATAAGTGGAGAAAAAGTGGAGAAAAAGTGGAGAAAAAGTGGAGCATAAGAGGAGAAAAAGTGGAGAAAAAAGTGGAGAAAAAGTGGAGAAAAAGTGGAGCATAAGTGGAGAAAAAGTGGAGAAAAAGTGGAGAAAAAGTGGAGCATAAGAGGAGAAAAAGTGGAGAAAAAAGTGGAGAAAAAGTGGAGAAAAAGTGGAGCATAAGAGGAGAAAAAGTGGAGAAAAAAGTGGAGAAAAAGTGGAGCATAAGAGGAGAAAAAGTGGAGAAAAAGTGGAGAAAAAGTGGAGCATAAGAGGAGAAAAAGTGGAGAAAAAGTGGAGCATAAGAGGAGAAAAAGTGGAGAAAAAGTGGAGAAAAAAGTGGAGAAAAAGTGGAGAAAAAGTGGAGAAAAAGTGGAGAAAAAGTGGAGATTAAGAGGAGAAAAAGTGGAGAAAAAGTGGAGAAAAAGTGGAGCATAAGAGGAGAAAAAGTGGAGAAAAAAGTGGAGAAAACGTGGAGAAAACGTGGAGAAAACGTGGAGAAAAAGTGGAGAAAAAGTGGAGCATAAGAGGAGAAAAAGTGGAGAAAAAGTGGAGAAAAAAGTGGAGAAAAAGTGGAGAAAAAGTGGAGAAAAAGTGGAGAAAAAGTGGAGCATAAGAGGAGAAAAAGTGGAGAAAAAAGTGGAGAAAACGTGGAGAAAACGTGGAGAAAAAGTGGAGAAAAAGTGGAGAAAAAGTGGAGCATAAGAGGAGAAAAAGTGGAGAAAAAAGTGGAGAAAACGTGGAGAAAAAGTGGAGAAAAAGTGGAGCATAAGAGGAGAAAAAGTGGAGATTAAGAGGAGAAAAAGTGGAGAAAAAGTGGAGAAAAAGTGGAGAAAAAGTGGAGAAAAAGTGGAGCATAAGAGGAGAAAAAGTGGAGAAAAAAGTGGAGAAAAAGTGGAGAAAAAGTGGAGAAAAAGTGGAGAAAAAGTGGAGAAAAAGTGGAGAAAAAGTGGAGCATAAGAGGAGAAAAAGTGGAGAAAAAAGTGGAGAAAAAGTGGAGAAAGTGGAGAAAAAAATGGAGAAAAAGTGGAGAAAAAGTGGAGAAAAAGTGGAGAATAAGAGGAGAAAAAGTGGAGAAAAAGTGGAGAAAAAGTGGAGAATAAGAGGAGAAAAAGTGGAGAATAAGAGGAGAAAAAGTGGAGAAAGTGGAGAAAAAAATGGAGAAAAAGTGGAGAAAAAGTGGAGAAAAAGTGGAGAATAAGAGGAGAAAAAGTGGAGAAAAAGTGGAGAAAAAGTGGAGAATAAGAGGAGAAAAAGTGGAGAATAAGTGGAGAAAAAAATGGAGAAAAAGTGGAGAAAAAGTGGAGAAAAAGTGGAGCATAAAAGGAGAAAAAGTGGAGAAAAAGTGGAGAAAAAGTGGAGCATAAGAGGAGAAAAAGTGGAGAAAAAAGTGGAGAAAAAGTGGAGAAAAAGTGGAGCATAAGAGGAGAAAAAGTGGAGAAAAAGTGGAGAAAAAGTGGAGCATAAGAGGAGAAAAAGTGGAGAAAAAGTGGAGAAAAAGTGGAGCATAAGAGGAGAAAAAGTGGAGAAAAAGTGGAGAAAAAAGTGGAGAAAAAAGTGGAGAAAAAGTGGAGAAAAAGTGGAGATTAAGAGGAGAAAAAGTGGAGAAAAAGTGGAGAAAAAGTGGAGAAAAAGTGGAGAAAAAGTGGAGATTAAGAGGAGAAAAAGTGGAGCATAAGAGGAGAAAAAGTGGAGAAAAAAGTGGAGAAAGTGGAGAAAAAAATGGAGAAAAAGTGGAGAAAAAGTGGAGAAAAAGTGGAGAATAAGAGGAGAAAAAGTGGAGAAAAAGTGGAGAAAAAGTGGAGCATAAGAGGAGAAAAAGTGGAGAAAAAAGTGGAGAAAAAGTGGAGAAAAAGTGGAGCATAAGAGGAGAATAAGTGGAGAATAAGTGGAGAATAAGTGGAGAATAAGTGGAGAATAAGTGGAGAATAAGTGGAGAATAAGTGGAGAATAAGTGGAGAATAAATGGAGAAAAAGTGGAGAGAAAGTGGAGAAAAAAATGGAGAAAAAGTGGAACACCCTTTGGTACCTTTCATGTGGCACTAAGGGGTGCTTAGCTTTGTATTTAGCCAAAAAAATGAAAAAAAAATGACATAGGGTTCCCCCTAGTTTTGTAGCCAGCTAGGGTAAAGCAGACGGCTGCAGCCTGCAGACCACAGCTGGCAACCTCACCTTGGCTGGTAATCCAAAACTGAGGGCACCCCACGCTGTTATTTTAAATTAAATAAATAATTAAAAAAAAAAACACGTAGGGGTCCCCCAAAATTGGATCACCAGCCAAGGTAAAGCAGACAGCTGGGGCCTGATATTCTCAGACTAGGGAGGTCCATGGTTATTGGAATCTCCCCAGCCTAAAAATAGCAGGCCGCAGCCGCCCCAGAAGTGGCGCATCCATTAGATGCGCCAATCCTGGTGCTTCGCCCCAGCTCATCCCGCGCCCTGGTGCGGTGGCAAACGGGGTAATATTTGGGGTTAATACCAGATGTGTAATGTCACCTGGCATCAAGCCCTGGGGTTGGTGAGGTCAGGCGTCTATCAGATACCCGACATCACCAACCCAGTCAGTAATAAAAAAAAAATAGACGACAAACACATTTTTATTTGAAAAAACACTCCCCAAAACATTCCCTCTTTAACCAATTTATTAGATTGAAAAACAAATCCAGGTCTGGTGTAATCCAAGGGGTTGCCATGACGATGCACACTGTCCCAGTCAATGAAGAGCAGGATGTTCCCCATTGGCTGGGAGAGCAGTGCAGTGACCTGAGCTAACATCAATGGGTCAGCCCAGGTCACTGCAGGGGGGTGACAAGTGCTGCTGTCAGTGAGGTACATTACCTGCGCTGATCTCCAGCACACTGACAGCCCCTGTCACTGAGGTGGTGGGGGTGGGTGTGTGTGTGTGTGTGTGTTTGTGTATGTGTATGTATGTGTACATGCCGCGGGCAGGAGGGGGTGGAGCGAGCTGAGCGGGAAAGTGTGGGCTTCCTGCACGTAACTAAGATAAACATCGGGTTACTAACCAAAGCGCTTTGCTTGGATACCCGATGTTTATCTTGGTTACCAGCTTCTGGCAGGCTGCCAGCGATGGCTCCTGCTCACTGTAGCTGTAAAAAGCCCTGCTTTTTGCTGCTAGAACCGTTCTCGAACGTATCTAGAACTATCGAGCTTTTAGCAAAAAGCTCGAGTTCTAGTTCGATCTCGAACAGCCCAAAAATCACTCGAGCCGCGAACTGGAGAACCACGAACCACGAACCGCGCTCAACTCTAGTCATGTACCGATCAGATTAATTAATTTTATATTTTGATAGCTTGGGCATTTCTGAATACCAAAATGTGTATTGTGTAAAACCAAAAATGTGTATTTTTTAACTGTTCTATTTTCAATGGGGCAAAAAAAGGGGAATTTGAACTTTAAGGTTTTTTTATTTTTTCATATTTTTTAAAAACTGTTTTTTACATTTGTCATATCTTTTAATAGTTCCCCTAGGGGACTTTATGCCTGCACAGTCCGATTGCTTGTGCATTTCTACTGATCAGAGCAGCATCACTTTAATCAGCAGAAATAGTCATCTTCTGTTAGCTCTGGCGCTCTGTCAGCTCTCACAGGAGGGGAGTCATGGCAATGTCAGGAGTCATCAGCTGACCCCGCGCTACCATAACAACACATTGGCACCCTGTTATCGAGTCACAGGGTCACCGATGGCGGTGGGGAATGGCGTGATCCCCGCTGTGGCCCTTTAAATCGCGATGTCAGTGTCACCTGCACCTGTTAGCCACACATCTGCTGATCAGATCAGTAGAAATGTGAGGGGAATACCGCAGGCTCACCGCCAGAGCCCGCGGCAACCTGAGGGAGGCGACCAAGGACGTACCAGTATGTCTTTGGTCGTAAAGAGGTTAAACCCTTCAGGTGAAACAATGAACCCCAGGAACAATATTTCTTGCATAGAAAAAATACATTACTCCAACTTGGCAAACAAAGAATTCTCTCTTAAGTTTTGTAAAACAAAACAGACATGGTCATACAACCCCTGGCAAAAATTATGGAATCACCTGGCTCTGAGGATGTTCATTCAGTTGTTTACTTTTGCTTAAAAAAAGCAGATCACAGACATGGCACAAAACTAAAGTCATTTCAAATAGCAACTTTCTGGTTTTAAGAAACACTTAAAAAAAAAAAATCATGAAAACATAATGTGCTAGCCAGTAACGGTTACTTTTCAAGACCAAACAGGGGAAAAAATTATGGAATCACTCAATTATAAGGAAAAATTTATGGAATCACCCTGTAAATTTTCATTCTTAAAACTAACACCTGCATCAAATAAGATCTGCTTGTTAGTCTGCATCTAAAAAGGAGTGATCACACCTTGTAGAGCTGTTGCACCAAGTGGACTGACATGAATCATGGCTCCAACACGAGAGATATCAATTGAAACAAAGGAGAGGATTATCAAACTCTTAAAAGAGGGTAAATCATCATGCAATGTTGCAAAAGATGTTGGTTGTTCACAGTCAGCTGTCTAAAATATGGACCAAATACAAACAACATGGGAAGGTTGTTAAAGGCAAACAAACTGGTAGACCAAGGAAGACATCAAAGCGTAAAGACAGGAAACTTAAAGCTATACGTCTCCAAAACAGGGAATGCACAACAAAACAAATGAGGAACGAATGGGAGGAAACTGGAGTCAATGTCTGTGATCGAACTATAAGAAACCGCCTAAAGGAAATGGGATTTACATACAGAAAAGCTAAACAATAAAAAGATGACTGCCTGAAGAGAACATGTACATTTCCACAGTCATTGATGATATGGCACTGCATGTCAAGTAAAGGCACTGGGGAGATGGCTGTCATATCTTCAATAAATGCCCAAGTTTACATTGAAATGTTGGGCACTTTTCTTATCCCATCAATTGAAAGGAAGTTTGGGGATGATGAAATCATTTATCAAGATGATAATGCATCCTGCCATAGGGTAAAAACTGTGAAAACATTCCTTTAAAGAAGACACAGAAGGTCAATGACATGGCCTGCAAATAGTCTGGATCTCAATCCAATTGAAAATCTTTGGTGGAAGTTAAAGAAAATGGTCCATGACAAGGCTCCAACCTGCAAAGCTGATCTGGCAACAGCAGTCAGAGAAAGTTGGAGCCAGATTGATGAAGAGTACTGTTTGTCACTCATTGAGTCCATGCCTCAGAGACTGCAAACTGTTATAAAAGCCAGAGGTGGTGCAACAAAATACTAGTGATGTATTGGAGTGTTCTTTTGTTTGTTTGTTTTTCATGATTCAATAGTTTTTTACTCATAATTGAGTGATTCTATAAGTTTTTCCCCCTGTTTATTCTTGAAAAGTTAAGCCTGCTTTACACGTAGCAATTTCTCGTGCGATCGCATTTGCGATCACACCCGCCCCCCATCGTTTGTGCGATATGGGCAATTTGTTGCCCGTGTCGCACAAAGTTGTAAACCCCCGTCACACGTACTTACCTTCCAAACGACCTTGCTGTGGGCGGCGAACATCCTCTTCCTGAAGGGGGAGGGACGTTCGACGTCACCGCGACGTCACACAGCGGCTGGCCAATAGTAGCGGAGGGGCGGAGATGAGCGGGATGTAAACATCCCGCCCACCTCCTTCCTTCCGCATTGCCGGCGGGATGCAGGTAAGCTGCAGTTCATCGTTCCCGAGGTGTCACACGGAGCGATGTGTGCTGCCTTGGGAACGATTAACAACCAGCACAGAGAAGGACGTGCGATTTTTAGAAAATGAGCAACGTGTCAACGAGCAACGATAAGGTGAGTATTTTTGCTCGTTAACAGACGCTCGTAGCTGTCACACGCTACGATATGTCAAACGGCGCCAGATGTGGGTTACTTACGACGTGACCCCCGACAACATATCGTTTGACATATAGTAGCGTGTAAAGCCCGCTTAACCGTTACTGGCCAGCACATTATGTTTTCATGATTTTTTTAGTGTTTCTTAAAGCCAGAAAGTTGACATTTGAAATTACTTTAGTTTTGTGCCACGTCTCTGATGTGCTTTTAAACAAAAGTAAACAACTGAATGAACATCCTCAGAGCCAGGTAATTCCATAATTTTTGCCAGGGGTTGTTGTGCGAACTGGACCAGTGGACCACATAAGCTGATTATATAGGTCAGGGATAAGTGGAAGTGAGTAACTATTCTTAGTCGTAATTTTATTGAATTTTTGTTTAAAATCCAGCAGCTACAGGCAAGGAGGAAGAACGAATATGACTAGGGCTGAGCAGATCCGAACGGTAAAAGTCTGAATCCACGCGGTTTCAAAGATTTCCGGGTGCCGGACCTAGATCCGGAATTCTGGGTGCACGATCTGGATCCGGCACTGGCAAAAATAATTGAAAAATAAAGAAAAGCAGGAGTAAAACAGCGTTTCATACTTACCGAGACTTGGTGTCATGGCGGCACACTGCTTCCGGGTCGCGCATTCACTTCCTTTACTGTGGATCGTATACACACAGCTTTCCGTGTTTTCCCCGCCCACCAGCCATCCTATCGTCTGTGATTGGTTGCAGGCACACATGCCCCCAGCCTGTGACAGTATCTGCCTGCCGTGCAGTCATCGTGGCTCAGTCATTGTCTGGACAGCCTGCGGTCATGTTGTATGGCCGCTGGCTATATGTAGCAGAACTGAAGCGGCATGGGACCTCGTGTGGATTACGCCAGAGCTGCAGGGTGTTGGGGGTTAATAAAGTGGTGAAGTACGGTGTGTTTTATACTTTATTCCAAATAAAGGATTTTTCTCTGTGTCTGTGTTTATTTACTGTCATTTACAGGTTAGTGTGATGCAGGTATCTCATAGACGCTAGTGCTATCACTAACCTAGGGCTCAGTAGCAGCTGTGCGCTGCTATTAATCCCTTATTACCCCGATTGCTACCACTCCAGGGTAATTGAGAAGAGCCGGTATTGCACCAGGATTGTCACATCTAATAGATGCGGCAATACCGGGCGGCTCCGGGCTGAGACTACAAGCCCCCAGCCGACATTATCTTGGCTGGGTATCAAAATTAGGACAAAAACAAAAAAAGTTTTCAGGCTACCGTTGTTTGCCTTGAATGTCAAATTTTTTTTGATGCACAGAGTATCACCAGGACTGGAGGCCCAGTGGAACGAACTTCAAAACATGTAGAAAAAACATCCAGCACCATAACAGGAATATACTATATTAGGCCTCTTTCACACGTCAGTGATTCTGGTACGTTTGTGCTTTTTTTTCTACGTACCAGAATCACTGACATACGCAGACCCATTATAATCAATGGGTCTGCTCACACATCAGTGATTTTTCACTGAACGTGTCTCCGTGCGGCGTACCCACGTTTCCGTGATTGCCGCACGGAGACATGTCCATTTTTTTCTGGCATCACTGATGTCCCACGGACCACGCAGTGGTGTGATCCGTGAAACACAAGCCAGAAAAAAACGTGCATGTAAAATAAAATCATTTTTACTCACCCGGCTCCAGCGACGCTCTCTGCAGCCTGTGCTGTCTGTTGCTTCTGAGCCGGCTCATTACTGTCGTGCATATTCATAAATGCACGACACAGCCGACCTGGAAGTAGCTGCTGTGGAGGTCAGCGCCGGCCAGATGCTGCACCGCGGGAGCGTTGAGCACCATGGAGAGCGGGAGCGGGCACAGGTGAGTTAATCTCTATGTGCAATCACGGACCACGGAGAACAGAGCCCGGATTGCACATAGACAACCCACGTGTGCCGTGTATCGCGGCACACGAAGGGACATGTGCGTGTTTTACACGTCAGTGAAGAACGTCTGTGTTTTTCACTGACGTGTGAAACGGGCCTAAGGACCATGTTTTAGGGTCTGAAACATGTCAGGTTTTGGTCATGTTTTTTAATTTTTGTATGTATTTTTAACATTATGATCTAATAAAGCAGAACAACTTTTTTATCTATTTCCTGGTTGGATTCCTGTTATATCAAAATTAGGGGGCACTGCACGTCATTTTTTTTTTAACTTATTTAGATAAAAAAAAAAAGCCGCATCACCGGCACAGCCGCATCACTGACACAGCCGCGCACACTTCTGACAGGAGTGTGCATGTGTTTCTAGGTACATGCACGTTCATGCTCAGAGAGCGCAGGCTCTGCTGGCTGATGTCATGCCAGACTTGTACGAGTCTGACAGCACATCACCGAAACAACCACGCACACTTCTAACATGAGCGTGCATGTGTTTCTGTGTACATGCATGCTCATGCTCAGAGAGCACAGGCTGTGCAGGCTGATGTCATGTCAGACTTGTTCAAGTCTGGCAGCGCATCACCGACACAGCCGCACACTTCTGACAGGAATGTGCATGTGTTTCTGAAAGACATGCACGTTCACCATACTGACTCGCAGACACTTGCACTGCTTTCCCTGCCCACCGGCCATCATGCCACATGTGATTGGTTACAGTCAGCTGCCACGCTGCCACTCAGGGTGGGGGCACGTCTATCTGCAACTAATTACATGCGCCGGTGGGCGGGTAAAACAATGAATATTGAATTCTCAGCTCCGGAAGAGAAAAGCGTGACCCGGAAGGAGTTTGCTGCCATGACACAGCCTCGGGTGAGTACAACGCGCGCGCTCCTACCCCCCTATCCCCTCCACAAACGTTTTTAATCTCCGGATTCTGGTCCCCGTAGACTTATATGGGCACTGGAATCCGGAGCAGATCTGGATTTCTTTTTTTCAATCCGGCAGTGATCCGCCGGCCAGATTTTGTCGGATTCGATCAACTCTAAATATGACCCTTCCGTAAACTTTAGTTTACATATCCTTTCATGGTGGTCCATTGAGGACCTGACAAATTACACAGGCGAACTTGTAGTAATTTGATTGATAGCACAGTCATAAGGATGATGTATAGTTAATATCTCTGCCTCTTTTTCTGAGAACACATCACCAAAGTGCTTCAGGTACCCCGGCAGACCTTCCAGACTGGTGGAGAAAACCTGTACAGAATTAAGTCATTTCTTATGACAATAGGGATTCCATTTAACAATTTCCTTCTGACACCAATCAATGGCAGGATTATAAATATGCAGTCATGCAATTCTCAACACCGCAGGTACGTTATAATATAATACATAACAGGAGATTGACCAAGAGTGAAGAGTTTCAACTCTGAGTGTGAATTCCACTGTTATGAGCTGGACAAGGTTCTGGAGTAATGGCATACTGTCAATGGCAACAATTTAAATGGGTCTCACCAACCTAAGTGTCCCTAATCCTAGTCTCAAAACCAGTCCTGAATCAATGAAGTTCGCTGCAGATCCACAGTGAATGAAAGTGAATGCTGATAATGACCAATTTTGGAAAAGTAATTCCACGTTCAACAGTACTTTATTTGAGGAGTAAAAAGGTACCTGAAAGTCTGGGTGACTTCCTTGACAATTATGCAGGCTTGGCATTTTCCAACGGCTTGCTTGTTTGAGGGTGTGCCAAGCAGTCATTAAGGACATGTCCAGCGCGACCAAAATAGAGGCAGAGTCTGAGATTGTATTGACATCTCTACTCAATGGCCCTTCAGCTGGCTGTTACTGCTTCCATAGGTTTGGCTTCAGGTAAGTGGATCAAACCTGGAAGAATGACCAAAATCTCCTGTCGTTCATCAAGTCTCTCCCAAATTTTTCTCTCCATATGAACATACATATAGCCTGAGTCATGGCCTCCCCCAAGTAACAAGGTGGAGTATGCAGAGCCAGAGCATCCTTAAGGGTATCCAAAAGGCCTGTGTCAAACTGGCACCTAAGAGCTGCATCATTCCACAGGATTTCAGAGGACCATTGTCGAAACTCATTACTGAGGTCCTCAGTGGTACAGCCCTTCTGTGTCAGGTTCATGATCTTTGCCTCTGCGACCTGTACCTTGTAAGATTTGACACAGATCATGCCTAATGCGTCACAGAAGTTGTCAGCAGAAGAATGTTCTGAGGCTAGTGGAGACAAAGAAAATGGCCAATTCTGAAAGCCCCCTCACAATAGGCACATATTTATTATTCCCACCCTTTAAGACTCATTTCCTGAAGACCTGGTTGCAGTGTAAAAAATAGTTTATAGCTTTCCCTGAAAACTGTAAACTAGTCTTTCTTCCCAGAAAATGTATCAGGTTTGTGAGAGACCAATTGCTTGTCAGAAGGTTCAGAAATCATAACTACAGTCGGTAGTGGAGAACTTTGGGAAGCACACATAGTAGTAGAAAACTGACCCTGCAACTGGGACTGTGAGGATTCTATCTTCTGGCGTACCATGGCCAGATCCTGAACTATCTGGGTCAGATTGCCACGTGATCACAGAGAGTACCAACCGTATCCATAGTTGAGGGAAAAAAAGTATAAGGCCAGGGGTAATGTGACACAAGTCACTACACAGAGCAATCATGAGGCATGGTAGTCAAACGTTCACATCAAGGATTAAACCCTTCACCACCTAATGATTTTCCATTTTTTATTTTTGTTTTTCATCCCCTTCTTCCAAGAACCATAACCTTTTTATTTTTCCATCAACATAGCCGCATGTGGGCTTGTTTTTTTGGACAAGTTGTACTTTTGAATGAAACCATTAATTTTACCATATAGTGTACTAGAAAAAATTCCAAGAGCGATGAAATTGGAAAAAGAAAAGTTTAATTCCACAATTATTTTTGTGGGTTTATTTTGTTTACCATGTTCACTATAAGGTAAAAGTGACCAGGCAGAATGATTCTCCAGGTCAGTACGAGTACGTAGATACCAAATATACGATAGTCTGCTGTTAAGTCTTTGGCTTTACCCAGAAATAAACGAGATAGGACGATGAAACTTTACATTTATTCCACATACTCTCCACTGATGTCAACACACTTCTTACATCGGTATTGCAAGTTCTGTAAGCCTAGCAAAAAAAGAAGGATTTTGGTTGTGCCTCAAACCAGGCATCCGTAGCAACCATGGCATCAGAAATGGTGTGAAATTTGGTACCCTTGAGGTGTTTCTTCTGGTTTGGAAACAGATGATAGTCGGAGGGAGCTAGATCTGGTGAATAAGGTGGGTGGTCAACCAGTAGAAGCCCAGCTCTGCCTGTTTTGCCATGGCCACTTGTGCAGTGTGAGCGGAGGTGTTGTCTTGCAGGAACAAGATTCCTTTGGACAGCTTGTCGCGCCTTTTGGCCTTCAGAGCTGCCTTCAATTGGTCCAAAAGTTCAATGTAATACCTTGCATTGATGGTGGAACCCTTTTGAAGGTAGTCCACTAGCAGCATGCCCTCCTTATCCCAGAACACAGACGCCATCAAATTATTGGCTGATGTTTGCACCCTGAACTTCTTTGGATGAGGAGAACCACTGTGCCTCCACTCTATTGACTGGTCCTTGTTTTCAGGGTCAGACAAATAAATCCAGGTCTCATCCATAGTGACCAGTCGATCCAGGAAGTTCTTATCAGTCTGAAAACGCTGACAAATAGACCGGTTTAAATTTTCACGTGCATGCTTCTCTGATCTGTTGGCATACATTTGGGGACCCACTTTGCAGATAGCTTCCTCATGTCCAAATTTTCATGGATAATAACACAAACATTTTCACGGGAAATTCCCATGATGTCTGATATTGCTTTAGCTGAAATTCTTTGATTATCCAGTATGAGGTTGTGCAGAGCATCAACAGTCTCCAGAACACCAACCATTCTCGGTCGTACAGGACGTTCCTTATCACTGAAGTGGCCCGTTTTAAGTTTGGCAACCCAGTTCTTAACTGTGGAATATGAAGGGCATTGATACCCCGATATATGCGACATATCACCATGAATATCCTTCTCAGACTTTCCTTGCAGAAACAAGAATTTTATCACTCCTCTGCGCTCAGTTGCTGTGAATATCGCATAAGACATTTTGTTTTCCTGCGTGTGTAGAACAATGTTGCCATAAAGAACAAACGCAAAATTTTGAAAACATATATTAGACACATACGGCACAGTGGCTCAGTGGTTAGCACTGCAGTCTTGCAGCGCTGGGACCTTGGTTCAAATCCCACCAAGGTCACTATCTGTAAGGAGTTTGTATGTTCTCATGTTTGCGTGGGTTTTCTCCGGTTTCCTCCCACACTCCAACGACATACTGATCGGGACTCTAGATTGTGTACCCCAATGGGGACAGTGTTGCCAATGTATGTAAAGCGCTGTGGAATTAATAGCGCTACATAAGTGAATAAATATTATTATTATGTGATGCAACATTCATTACCATAGAAACAAAAAAAATCTCAAAGCCAAAGACTTATCAGCAGCCCCTCGGATATAGTTTTTCTTTTATTTAATTGGTGGAAAAAAATTTATAAGTTTGTAAAAAAAAATCACTTTTGGCGCCATGTTCCAAGACTCGCAACTTTTTCATTTTTACAATCTTGAGCTGTGTAATGTCTTAGTTTTTGCAACCTAAGCTGATATTTTTACTGATACAGTTTTTGGGTACATGCAATGTTATGAACGCCTCATTGCATTTTATTGTAATGTTGTGGCGGCCAAAAAAACGTAATTCTGGCCTTTTGTTTGTTTGGTTTTTTTTGTTATGCTGTTTACTGATTGGATTAATTTATGTTAAATTTTTATAGATTGGACAGTTCTGAATGCAGAGATACTAAATATGTGTATTAATGTTTTATATTTAATGGATTAATAGGGGGGTGATTTGAACTTTTTCGTGTTTTTATTTTTTTTTCTATTTTTAAATCTGACTTTTTAAACCGCAATTTCTTAAATTACTTGTGCTGTACAGAGCCAACATTCACAGGAAGTTCTTCATGACAAACACAGGGGTCATCAGCTGACCCCTGACCATCATGACAACCCATCAGCGCCCCGTAACCGCAATCATATCATGGAACGCTAATGAGAACAGGAAATGGCACGCTTCCCACTGGTGCATGTTAAAGGCTATTGTCAGAGGTTGACAGTGGGATTTAACTAGCTCTGATCATCTATAGCTATTTGAGGCACATGTCGGCTGATCAGATCACCTGGCATGTGCAGGATAACATAAAGGCTCGGCGTGCAAGCATGCATCAAAGGCAGGGACAGGACTTATGATGTACCAGTACGTCAAGATTTTAAGGTGATAGACAGAGGCGTAGTAAGGTCATGATCCACAGTCAGAATACCTGGAGGATAGTGGATCACAGAAAAGGGACAAGGCAAACGGAAGGTCAGATGAGATCCAAGGTCTGGCTGCAATAGATCAGAACAAAGAGCGCAGATAACCTAAACCAAAAAGCACCACAGAGCAAAATGCTACTACTGGCAATGTTCTGGGATTAACTGCTCACCTAAGTAGCTGGGCAATCATAGAGAACAGGGAACACCAGAAGAAACACAGCACTTTCCAGTATCAGATTGGATGACTGAGCTGTTACTCAACACACCGACAGCTGAGCACACCCCAGCACCAAATTGGATGACTAAGCTGTCACTCCCCAAACTGAAAGTTCAGCATGCCCTGATTCCATAGTACAGCAAACAGACACTCATTGCGTCCAGGACACAGAGCAGAGGGAGTCCTGACATATGGCCAGGAAACTCCCCGGATATCAATACCATTGAGAACCTGTGGTCAATCATAAAAAATGGGCGAATACATATTAACAAAGAAATTGTGATAAACTCTGAGCACTGAATAGGTAAGAATGAGATGTCAATAGTTGGCCCACAGATAAATACAGAAGTCTTGAAAAATAAGGTTCAATACTGTATAAATTGAGTTTTTGAACAAGCTGTTTTTGTCAATAAAAGTGTAAGAACCTTTGAAATGCTTATAACTGTATTACAGTAACCATAGAAACATATGAATAAAAGGTCTACAAACACTGAAGCCATAAACTGTAAAAAACAAAGTTTATATCATTCTCAACACTTTTGCCCACAAGTGTACAAAAGTTTAATTAAATGGAATGAGGAAAGATGTGAGCGAATTGATATACAGTATAGTTTTGTACAGACAGATACAGTATAATACAATTTCCTGATTGAAATCTTTGCTTATTCTGAGCTTTATAGACCAGTGGGCAGTCTTAGTCGGTGATTAGCAGCTATCTCTGTGTACATGCTCATATAGGAAAGGATGTTAATTATCAAGTAGAACTGCCAACTGGACAAATTGTAGACAGAGAAGGAATTTTAGTCAACGCGTTATACTTGTTAAAATACTTATGTTTCATGTTGACAGATTTCCTTTAATCCTTTCGCACATGTACGTTTTAGTGAAGTGTTAATTACTGCACCACGTTATTGAAAAAGTGTATAACTACCATGTGCATGAAGTGATTGTAAATAACCACGAGCACTCATGCAGTCCCACATAAGGACACTGCCACCACTTTTCACTTAAGGAACCATACAGTGAATCTTGGTGGTGGCAGTGTCATTATGTGCGGCTGTATGAGTGCTGCTGGAGCTACATTTCATTAATGGTATCATGAATTCACAGATGTACTGCTCTTTATTAAAAGAGAAGATGCTGCCATCACTCTTTGTCTTTGGTATATTTGGACCTATCAAACACGACAATGATCAAAAACCTACATCTGTTCCATTTCTGAAGAATAACGGGGTGAGAATGATTCAGTGACCAAGTATGTCTCCTCATCTGAACCCAATCGAACACTTATGGGGAATTCTGAAGAGACAAGTTGGAAAAGATAGATGTTCGAATATGTCATCCACTTTTTCACTCCATGTCTACTCATATAGGTAATACGGAACAAATACAAGGAAAAGTCCAGCTCACCTGTTGTGATTCATTGGAGACCAGCAACTTTTGACCGTGCACGGACTAGAAGGAGAAAGCCAACTCTAAGCAGATAAGGAGATAAATTTGTAGGATTGTCCAGCAAACAGGTCCAAAATTTAAAAGTAAAAAACTTTTTCTTTATTTCATCGTAGATAAAATTCCATCATGTCAAGTACCCAAAACATAAGAGCAGGAGGACGCGTTTCGAATATCATATCCTTATTCTGTCTCCATACAGAACATAACGAAACAAAGCTTTTTAAAAGCACAAGTAAACAGGACATGAGGTCACAATAGCAGTAGCAGATTGAATTAATTAATCAAACATCATGTGTGCGCAAAGGGGAACAAGAAGAGAAAGAAAAACAAAACAAAAGGGAAAACAATCAATACAGAATCATTAGATCATTTTTAAGATTAAAACCTGCAGGTGATCTCTTTTTCATATCCAAAATCCAATGTGCTTCTTTACGTAGTAAAATGGTTTTTATATTACCCTCTCTACGTGGTAACAGAATTTTTTCCAAAGCATTCACCTGTAAACCATCAAGGTTACCACCATGAACACTCAAAAAATGTTGTGAAGCTCCCGATAAATTTCTAGTAGACGCATTAGAAATATCAAAAACATGTTCTGAGATGCATTTTCTGAGTGTTCTGGTGGTATACCCTATATACTGCATGCGGCAAATAGTACAGGAAATCATATAAACTAAGTTAGATGTCCCACAATTAATAAATGTTTTTATATCAAATTTGCGACCATTTGAGTAAGATTCAAACGAGGTGATATTTGGCATAAATCTACACAAGCCACATGCATTTTTTCCACATTTAAACAAACCTTTAGTGGGAAGCCAATTTTTCTCATCAGACCCATTTTTATTGAACCTCTTCAAATGGTCGCTTGGTGATAAAATTGCCCCTAGCGTGATGTTTTTTTTGGTACGAATTTTATGCCATTACACAGTATTTTTGTTAATATCTCATCTGTATTTAGAATTGGAAGGAATTTTTTTATTATATGAATGATTTCAAAATAATTTTTACTATATTTTGTGGAAAAAACTAGTTGAGAAGAACTCACTTGAGTATTTTTAGGCTGAGTTTTATTTTTCAAATAATGGTCTCTATCTTTGAGTTGTGTTTTTATTTTAGCTTTTTCTAAATTTTTTTTTTTAATACCCCCTAGCTAAAAATCTACTATTGATTTTATCACATTCTACTTCAAAGTCCTCAGGTTTTGTGCAGCAGCGTTTGGCTCTGATAAATTCCCCCACAGGAATGTTTTCAACCACATGTCTGGGGTGGCAGCTGTCAGCGTGCAATAGCGAATTTCCCGCTGATGGTTTGTAAAATAGTCTGCTGTGCACACATCCATCCTCACAGCTGCCTGTTAAAGTCATATCCAAAAATTGTATCTGGAAGCATTCTACTCTTGAAGTAAAAAACAAGTTGTGTGGGTTATTACCTATATATGCAAGGAAGTTCTTAATGGGGGTACATGATTTTTCCATATAATAAGTATATCATCTATGAACCTGAGATATAAAGATATATCAGAGATTGAAATGGATTTTCATGTTGGAATATGTATTGTTCCTCCCACCAGAACATAAAGATGTTTGCGAGGGATGGGGAGAAGGGAGCCCCCATGGAACATCCCTGCATCTGGAGGTAAAAATCTCCCATATACAAAAAATAATTGTTTTTTAAAAGAAATAAGGTAACATCAAAAATGTACTGCTGTAAATCCAAAGAATAATTGGAATATTTTGACAGTTGCGTTTTTAACGACAACAGGGCTAGATAGTGAGGAATGGATGTGTACAGTGTGCAAACGTCCACTGTAATCCAGCAATTATCAGATTCCCATTTAATATTTTTGAGTAGATTTAATACATGTTTGCTGTCTTGCACAAAACCTGGGGACATCCTAAGCTGGGTTTACACACTGTAACATCTCAAACGACATCGCTGTAACGTCACCGGTTTTGTGACGCAATAGCGATGTTGTTTGCGATGTTGCAGTGTGTGAATCCTATCAGCGACCTGGCCCCTGCTGTGAAGTTGTAATCGTTACAAATCGTTCAGGACCATTCCTAGGTCCTTTGTTTCCCGCTGTGCAGCATGAAGTTTCAGTGTGTGAAGCCTTTTCAGCGACTTTGTTAGCAACTTCCCTTTCAAAAGGCTGCTTATCAACGTCCCCAACAACCAGCTAGGTCGCTCTGCAGGTCCGGATCGCTGTTGAGTTGTTGGCCAGGTTTGCCTGTTTGAACGCTCACCAGAGACTTAGCAGAGACTTAGGGAGGTCGCTATTGCGTCACCAAACCGGTGACGTTACAGCGATGTCCTTTGCGATGTTGCAGCGTGTAAACCCAGCTCTAGCCAAGAACTGCAGATGGTAATCAAGCCAAGTAGACAAGTGCTCAGTGATAGAACCTATTCCGGATACAATTGGACAAAAACTGGGGGGAAATTTTTCCTTGTGCGTTTTTGGTAAAACATGTAGCAGGGGAGTTATAGGGTGAGAGGGAAATAAAAAATCCTTTTGTTTAGTGGATATTAAACCTAAAGAAATCCCCTCATCTAATAGAACGAGTAGTGATTTTTTGATGTCATTAATAGGATTAGTTTTTATTTTTTTGTATATCTTACTTTCCTGCAACATATTTGAAATTTCTCGTTCATAGAACCCCACATCCATGACTACCACTGAATCCCCTTGATCTGAGTTTTTTTATTATAATATTAGGATTATCTTGTAATGATTTTAATGCGTTTTTTTTCAGCTATTGAAAGATTATGGGCCATAGGTTTTTTATTTCATATAATTTGGTAATTGTTCGACTAGATTTTGAAAGTCCTCCATTTGTCTACATCTGGTTTGTACAGGATAAAACAGGGGGTTAGGCATTTTGGTACATAAAGACGCACTAGCAGTATTATCCTAATCATCATCATTTTCAATTAAATCTCTCAAATTCTGTAACATTAATTGTTCCTGGAACGTGGCCGGGTAGAAAACATTCGATTCAGGTGTAGAAGGTATTCATTGTTCTTGTTTTTCTTCGAAGAAGTGCTCTTTGACTGTTAATTTTCTTATAAATTTATTAATGTCCAAGATGGTCTCAAACAAATCGAAATTTTTATTGGGAACAAAATTACCCCTTTCTCCAGAAGTTTAATATCCTTGTTATTTAGTATACACGCTGAAATATTAATAACAGAGGAAACCTGGTTGTCCTTTTCATTTAATACCTCCTCTTTCTCGTATAGTAGCCGTGATGATAGTTTTCTTCTATTCTTCTATTCTATCTTTTTGTTCCCCTTTGCGCACACATGATGTTTGATTAATTCAATCTGCTACTGCTATTGTGACCTCATGTCCTGTTTACTTGTGCTTCTAAAAAGCTTTGTTTCATTATGTTCTGTATAGAGACAGAATAAGGATGTGACATCCGAAACGCGTCCTCCTGCTCTATGTTTTGTATACTTGACATGATGGAATTTTATCTACGATGAAATAAAGAAAAAGTTTTTTACTTTTAAATTTTTGACCTGTTTGCTGGACAATCCTACAAATTTATCAGGTAATACTTAACACAGGTGTAACCCCCCCCCTAAAATAACTGTTTAATAAAGTCCAGCAAATAATAAACAGATAACAGGCGGGAACAGATAACTGACGGGAACAGAATAACAGAACATAACAGATAGAAACCTGAGACGAAGCGGTGGGGATACAGGCGACTGTACCCGGGATGCTAGAAGCCGCTGACTAGAGTTGAGCGCGGTTCGCGGTTCGTGGTTCTCCAGTTCTAGGCTCGAGTGATTTTTGGGCTGTTCGAGATCGAACTAGAACTCGAGCTTTTTGCTAAAAGCTCGATAGTTCTAGAAACGTTCGAGAACGGTTCTAGCAGCAAAAAGCAGGGCTTTTTACAGCTACAGTGTGCAGGAGCCATCGCTGGCAGCCTGCCACAAGCTGGTAACCAAGATAAACATCGGGTATCCAAGCAAAGCGCTTGGTTAGTAACCCGATGTTTATCTTAGTTACGTGCAGGAAGCCCACACTTCCCCGCTCAGCTCACTCCGCCCCCTCCTGCCCGCGGCATGTATACATACATATCCACACACACACACACTCTCACTCACGCACACACCCCCCCCACCCCCAGCTACAGTGTGCAGGAGCCATCGCTGGCAGCCTGCCACAAGCTGGTAACCAAGATAAACATCGGGTATCCAAGCAAAGCGCTTGGTTAGTAACCCGATGTTTATCTTAGTTACGTGCAGGAAGCCCACACTTCCCCGCTCAGCTCGCTCCGCCCCCTCCTGCCCGCAGCATATACACACACACACACTCTCACACACGCACCCCCCCTTCCCCCCCCGCTCGGCTTACCTGCGGTGATGAAGTCCCGCCATCCCGACCTCAGCGCTGTCACTGTCCTCCATGGCCGCCGCTTGTCACATCACCTCTCGCTTCCCACCCGAGACGTCACGGACCTCTCGCGATGCTTGATGTGAAGGCGCCGGTCATTGACCTCAGTGACAGGTGCTGTCAGTGTGCTGGAGATCAGCGCAGGTAATGTACCTCGCTGACAGCAGCACTTGTCATCCCCTGCAGTGACCTGGGCTGACCCATTGATGTTAGCTCAGGTCACTGCATTGCTCTCCCAGCCAATGGGGAACATTCTGCTCTTCATTGACTGGGACAGTGTGGATCGTCATGGCAACCCCTTGGATTACACCAGACCTGGATTTGTTTTTCATTCTAATAAATTGGTTAAAGAGGGAACGTTTTGGGGAGTGTTTTTTCAAATAAAAATGTGTTTGTCGTCTATTTTTTTTTATTACTGACTGGGTTGGTGATGTCGGGTATCTGATAGACGCCTGACCTCACCAACCCCAGGGCTTGATGCCAGGTGACATTACACATCTGGTATTAACCCCATATATTACCCCGTTTGCCACCGCACCAGGGCGCGGGATGAGCTGGGGCGAAGCACCAGGATTGGAGCATCTAATGGATGCGCCACTTCTGGGGCGGCTGCGGCCTGCTATTTTTAGGCTGGGGAGATTCCAATAACCATGGACCTCCCTAGTCTGAGAATATCAGGCCCCAGCTGTCTGCTTTACCTTGGCTGGTGATCCAATTTTGGGGGACCCCTACGTGTTTTTTTTTTAATTATTTATTTAATTTAAAATAACAGCGTGGGGTGCCCTCAGTTTTGGATTACCAGCCAAGGTGAGGTTGCCAGCTGTGTTCTGCAGGCTGCAGCCGTCTGCTTAACCCTAGCTGGCTACAAAACTAGGGGGAACCCTACGTCATTTTTTTTTCATTTTTTTGGCTAAATACAAAGCTAAGCACCCCTTAGTGCCACATGAAAGGTACCAAAGGGTGTACCACTTTTTCTCCATTTTTTTCTCCACTTTTTCTCCATTTTTTTCTCCACTTTTTCTCCATTTTTTTCTCCACTTATTCTCCACTTTTTCTCCTCTTATTCTCCACTTTTTCTCCACTTTTTCTCCATTTTTTTTCTCCACTTTTTCTCCACTTTTTCTCCACTTTTTCTCCTCTTATGCTCCACTTTTTCTCCACTTTTTCTCCTCTTAATCTCCACTTTTTCTCCACTTTTTCTCCACTTTTTCTCCTCTTATGCTCCACTTTTTCTCCACTTTTTCTCCTCTTAATCTCCACTTTTTCTCCACTTTTTGTCCACTTTTTCTCCACTTTTTTCTCCACTTTTTCTCCACTTTTTTCTCCACTTTTTCTCCTCTTATGCTCCACTTTTTCTCCACTTTTTCTCCACTTTTTCTCCTCTTATGCTCCACTTTTTCTCCACTTTTTCTCCTCTTAATCTCCACTTTTTCTCCTCTTATGCTCCACTTTTTCTCCACTTTTTCTCCACTTTTTCTCCTCTTATGCTCCACTTTTTCTCCACTTTTTCTCCACTTTTTTCTCCACTTTTTCTCCTCTTATGCTCCACTTTTTCTCCACTTTTTCTCCACTTTTTCTCCTCTTATGCTCCACTTTTTCTCCACTTTTTCTCCTCTTATGCTCCACTTTTTCTCCACTTTTTCCTCCACTTTTTCTCCTCTTATGCTCCACTTTTTCTCCACTTTTTTCTCCACTTTTTCTCCTCTTATGCTCCACTTTTTCTCCACTTTTTTCTCCACTTTTTTCTCCACTTTTTCTCCACTTTTTCTCCTCTTATGCTCCACTTTTTCTCCACTTTTTCTCCTCTTATGCTCCACTTTTTCTCCACTTTTTCTCCTCTTAATCTCCACTTTTTCTCCTCTTATGCTCCACTTTTTCTCCACTTTTTCTCCACTTTTTCTCCACTTTTTTCTCCACTTTTTCTCCTCTTATGCTCCACTTTTTCTCCACTTTTTCTCCACTTTTTCTCCACTTTTTCTCCTCTTATGCTCCACTTTTTCTCCACTTTTTCTCCAATTTTTTCTCCACTTTTTCTCCTCTTATGCTCCACTTTTTCTCCACTTTTTCTCCACTTTTTCTCCTCTTATGCTCCACTTTTTCTCCACTTTTTCTCCTCTTATGCTCCACTTTTTCTCCACTTTTTCTCCACTTTTTCTCCTCTTATGCTCCACTTTTTCTCCACTTTTTCTCCACTTTTTCTCCACTTTTTCTCCAATTTTTTCTCCACTTTTTCTCCTCTTATGCTCCACTTTTTCTCCACTTTTTCTCCACTTTTTCTCCACTTTTTCTCCTTTTATGCTCCACTTTTTCTCCACTTTTTTCTCCACTTTTTCTCCTCTTATGCTCCACTTTTTCTCCACTTTTTCTCCTCTTATGCTCCACTTTTTCTCCACTTTTTCTCCTCTTATGCTCCACTTTTTCTCCACTTTTTCTCCTCTTAATCTCCACTTTTTCTCCTCTTATGCTCCACTTTTTCTCCACTTTTTCTCTACTTTTTCTCCACTTTTTTCTCCACTTTTTCTCCTCTTATGCTCCACTTTTTCTCCACTTTTTTCTCCACTTTTTCTCCACTTTTTCTCCTCTTATGCTCCACTTTTTCTCCACTTTTTCTCCACTTTTTTCTCCACTTTTTCTCCTCTTATACTCCACTTTTTCTCCACTTTTTCTCCACTTTTTTCTCCACTTTTTCTCCTCTTATGCTCCACTTTTTCTCCACTTTTTCTCCACTTTTTCTCCACTTTTTTCTCCACTTTTTCTCCTCTTATGCTCCACTTTTTCTCCACTTTTTCTCCACTTTTTCTCCGTTCTTTTTCTATGGTCAGTCTACCCATTAGCTCTGCCATGCATACTGTAGCTCTACACCTACTGCACATGTTACTTTATGATTGACATCTCTTTCGTACCAGAGCTGTCTAAGCCTACTCTGACCCCATATTTGTCATTACTATATTGTCCTTGTACTGTATTATGACATTTGTATCATGTGTTTCATTTCTTGCTGTGTTGCAATTTTTTTGCTGCATCCCAATTGTACCTCTACATTGTTCGAGTTTATGTTATTGTTCTCTCACTCTTATGTGATACTGATTATTGTCATTTTTCATGATTACATGCAGATAAGTCCAATCTGACGAAGGCTCAGGCCGAAACGTCATTTGTAACTTGTTTTGGACAAAAACATATATGCTTATGAAAAAAAAATGTTCTTAATACGGACCAATAAAGAGTGATTTTGCATTACTATCCATTGGGACTTACTGACTTAGTCTGGGAGATTTAGAGTGCCGAGGTTACTCACTAATTTTATCTATTATTACCTCTGACCACCTATATACCAGTGAGCAGAGCTTCCTCTACAGTAGTTCTCCTGATTAGGCATGCCCTTACCTCATGAGCAGGGCATTGCAGCTTTGGTAGCAACCATTACGACATGGACTCTGCTGCTGTGGACCCGGGGAGAGTGAGTGCAGATTCATTGCACCCACACTCCTCACATGAAGGGTCCACACTCCTAGAAAATGGGGGATACGTTCCCTGAGTGTCTCCCCCCCATATTCTAGACGGTCCAGAGTCGTCGTGGGACCCCTTTATTTTTTTTCTTACAATAAATTGGTGAAAGAGGAAATGTTTTGGGGACTGTTTTTTCAAATAAATTTCTTTTGTCGATTTTTTGTTTTTGTTAGTACTGACAGTTTATGATGTTGGGTATCTAATAGACGCCATGACATCACAAACTGCTGGGCTTGATCTCAGGTGACTTTACAGCTAGTATCAACCCGATTTATTACCCCGTTTGCCACTGCACCAGGGCACGGGATGAGCTGGGGTGAAGCGCCAGGATTGGCGCATCTAGTGGATGCGCCACGTCTGGGGTGCCTGCGGCCTGCTATTTTTAGGCTGTGAAGGCCCAATAACTATGGACCTTCCCACCCTGAGAATACCAGACCACAGCTGTCCGCTTTACCTTGGCTGGTGATCCAATTTGGGGGGGACCCTACTTTTATTGTGTAATTATTAATATTTATAAAATAATTATAAAAAAGAGCCTGAGGGGACCTCCACATTGGATCCCCAACCACGGTAAAGCTGCCAGCTGTGGTTTTCAGGCTACAGCCGTCTGCTTTACCCTAGCTGGCTATCAAAAATGGGGGGACCCAACGTAATTTTTTTTTTTTAACTATTTTTTAAATAGAAAAAATTAATGGGCTTCCCTGTATTTTGATTGACAACCAAGGTAACGGCAGGCAAATGGGGGTGGCAACCCATAGCTGTCTGCTTTATCTGCGCTGAGAATCAAAAATACCGCGGAGCGCTACGTCATTTTTTTAAAGATTTATTTTTACAGCACTGTGATGTCCAGCAATCAAAATACAGGGAAGCCCATTTTATTTTTAGTTATTTAAATAAATAATTAAAAAAAATATATATGGGCTCCCGCTGCATTTTTTGTATTGCTAGCTAAGGGTAATCCAAGCAGCTACTGGCTGCTAACCCCCACTGCTTGGTGTTACCTTCACTGGCAATGGAAAATCCAGGGAAGCATTTTTTATTTTTTTTGCCAAAAAACTACAAAAAAAGGACGTGAGCTTCGCCATATTTTTGTATGCTAGCCAGGTATAGCAGGCAGGTGCTGGAAGAGTTGGATACAGCGCCAGAAGATGGCGCTTCTATGAAAATGCCATTTTCTGAGGTGGCTGCAGACTGCAATTCGCAGCAGTGGGGCCCAGAAAGCTCAGGCCAACCGGTGGTGCGGATTCCAATCCCCAGCTGCCTAGTTGTACCTGGCTGGACACAAAAATGGGGCAAAGCCTACGTCATTTGTTTTCTAATTATTTCATGAAATTCATGAAATAATAAAAAAAGGGCTTCCCTTTATTTTTGGTTCCCAGACGGGTACAAATAGGCAACTGGGGGTTGGGGGCAGCCGTACCTGCCTGCTGTACCTGGCTAGCATACAAAAATATGGCGAAGCCCACATAATTTTTTCAGGGGGCAAAAAAATTCTGCATACAGTCCTGGATGGAGTATGCTGAGCCTTGTAGTTCTGCAGCTGCTGTCTGTCTGTATGGAGAAGAGCAGACAGCAGCTGCAGAACTACAAGGCTCAGCATACTCCATCCAGGACTGTATGCAGAAGTTTTTTGCCCACCAAAAAAATGACGTGGGCTTCGCCATATTTTTGTATGCTAGCCAGGTACAGCTGGCAGCCACGGGCTGCCTCCAACCCCCAGTTGCCTATTTGTACCCGGCTGGGAACCAAAAATATAGGGAAGCCCGTTTTTTTTAATTATTTCACTTATTTCATGAAATAATTAAAAAACAAATGACGTGGGCTTCGCCCTATTTTTGTGTCCAGCCGGGTACAACTAGGCAGCTGGGGATTGGAATCCGCAGCACAGGTTAGCCCGAGGTTTGTGGGCACCTCTGCTGCGGATTTCAGTCCGCAGCCGTCCCAGAAAATGGCGCTCTCATAGAAGCGCCATCATCTGGCGCTGTATCCAACTCTTCCAACAGCCCTGGAGCCGGGTGGCTTGTTGGGTAATCATGAGTTAATACTGGCTTTGTTTTACTAGCCAGTATTAAGCCAGAGATTCTTAATGTCAGGCACGTTTGACCCGGCCATTAAGAATCTCCAATAAAGGGTTAAAAAAAACACACCACACAGAGGAAAAATACTTTAATAGAAATAAATACACAGACACATTAGAGACTCCATCTTTATTACCCCCTGTGAGCCCTCCACGATCCTGCTCTTCTGTCTTCTTTCTTTCTAGTGTAGTAGTAGTGACGATTGTAGTGAGGAAGGATGAGATTCACCAGCTCATCACTTGGGGTTGGGGAACCTCCATCCTCACTACAATGCTCACTACAATCGTGCAGCAGCGTGCAGCCTTCACTCCGTGAGTGATCACTGCTGGCTGCTAGCGGTAACGCTGACAGACGCGTTACCATAGCAACGGTGCTCTCGGAGCCGCGGTTAGCGGTGACGTCACCGCTAACTGCGTTGCTATGGCAACGGTGATCTCCGTTAATGACCGGCTGTGTCAGCTGGTCCCTAACGGAACGGGGAGTCGACCGTGTGCTAGAGCATGTCGCCGGTACACGGCGATACACATATGTGCACCGTGTACCGGAGAGATGCACTCGCAGGTCCTATATGATGTGTCATAGTCATGTGACCAGTCTGTAGCCAATGAGATAATAGCCACATGACTGGTCACATGGCTATTTTGACGTCACGATAGGTCCTGCATCTCTGCTGGCAGTGCAGGTCACCGGGAGGATTCAGCGATCATCGGATGGAATAGCGGCAGGAGACAGAGTGCAGAAGGGATCGCGAGGACCGGTAAGTGTTATGGCAATGTTTATTAACTGTTTGTGTACATTTATAATGCATTTTTATGTGTTTGTGATTGCCTCCCATTATAGCCTATACGTTCGAGTTCGGTTCGTCGAACGTTCGACGAACTGAACTCGAACGAGACCTCCGTTCGGCGAACCACCTCGAGCCGAACCGCGACCGGTTCGCTCATCTCTACCGCTGACAAACAGTTGCAGATGGGTGGAGTCAGGTAACAGATGGCAGATGACCGCTGTCAGACAGATAACGAGCTGCGTTGACACCACAGGCTGAAGCAGTCACAGGTTGATTGATGACTGCAGACTGACAGGCAGCAGAGATACTGATGAACGGACACGCTGACAGGCAGGTAACAAACAGAAAACGCACTGGAGTGATGCAGAAGTACAACAACTATGGAACTAAAGGTCCTAGACCCGGGCAGGTTGCAAACAGAAATCCAGAGTTCACAGCAGGCACAAAGCAAACAAACAAAGTCCAGCAGGGTCCTTCAAAACTCACATGAGGTAAATCTCCATCAGTAAATCAAAGTAAATACCATGGCACAGGTGCAGTCCAGGAAGCCCTTAAATAGGGCAAGGAAGTTCATGCAATAGCAGGGCGCCAAGCTGCCAGCAAAGCCTTATGTAGAGCAAACCCAAAACAGGTGCAGGAGTGTAACAATTAACTAATCTGAGTAAAAGTGAACATTTTGTAATGTAAGTTATATAATTAATCTTATCATTAATGATTTCTTAAGTGTTTTTGTCATGGCTAAAATTTGATTCGGGAGCCAACTTTGTTGTGGCTTGTTTCCTTTGCTAGTGAGCCACAGTCAGGTTCGATCGCTATACTTTCTCTGAACACTTTGTGTTCATTGCTTTTCTGCCAAGTGTTTCTGTCGCGGGCGGAGGAGGGGACGCCGCGCTCTCCCTCTGCTCGGGTCCGGCTGCCGCGGCTGCTGCGGCCTGCTGCTGCTCGGTGGCTCGAGCGATGGGCCGGATCCCGGGGACTCGAGCGGCGCTCCTCGCCCGTGAGTGAAAGGGGATTGGGTTTTGGGATAGTTTATTGTCCGTGACGCCACCCACGGCTGTGGTGATTGAATGGACACCACCGCTGCTCTGTTTGGGGAGCCCGGGAGTGCTGGTACGGAGCAGCCAGTTGTTGATTTGCCCCTCCGTGGGTAGGGGTCTTGGTGCTCCTGGGGCCCAGTGATGGGGTTGGTATGGTGGACAGGCGGGTATGGGGCCTGTGGAGGTGCAGGGGCGCAGGGGCAGCGCTGTGCCGCACGGCACGGAGGTACTCACTCAGCCAGTAAACACAACACAGTTCTCGGTAAACAAACGGCCGGTTGGACGGGTCCCTCGGATGGTTACGGTGCTGCGGTTCCCTGCAGTTAGCGGTGACGGTCTCTTCCCTGCACCTATGTAAAGTCTCTTGGTAGCGATGGGTTCCCACCGGTTACCCACTCCTCGGCTTCAATCTGGGCCGAAGGAGCCCTACTTTGCCCGCAGGCGCTGGCCCTGGGAAACTGGTGCCCTGGCGGTGGCGGTGTCTCCCCTTCACGGTCGGGCTGTTGCCTTCAATCGGGACTTGGTTGTTAGGAGACAGAGGTCCCCTTCACTGACGGATTTGGCAAATTATGGCGACTCCTAGCCTTGCCGGGATCCGAAAGGCCCCTGCCCTGGTGCTGACTGTTCTTCGTATACTGCTCCGGTACCGCCGGGTCACCACCCGTCCGCGGTCCTTCCAGCAACCTCCAAACAGTCCCCCTGCAGACTATCACCGCCGTCTGCTGACCTTGCTGTCTCAGTCCGGGCCACACACCCGGACCAACTTCAGGCTTTACTACTCTCACTTTTCTGTCACTTCAGCTTTTCTCCTTAGCTCCTCTACCACTTCACTTCCTTCTACTTTCACTTCCTAAACTGTTCTGCCTGGTTCTCCCGCCTCCAGGGCTGTGAACTCCTCGGTGGGCGGAGCCAACCGCCTGGCCCACCCCCTGGTGTGGACATCAGCCCCTGGAGGAAGGCAACAAGGATTTTAGGTTAGCTTGGTGTTCCTGCAGGGAATGTGGGGTGCGTGTGATGTTGTGACCTGTGACCCCTGGCTTGCCCAGGGCGTCACATTTCCAATGCTGTAATTTAGTCTGCCCAATCACCCAGTAAACTAACTATTTAACGCTTCCATTGGCTTCCATATTCAGCTGGTGATATTTCTCAAGTGGAACCTTCTTGGAACTACAGCCTGTCTGTCTAATGTTTCTCCTGGCAGATTATTACTTTTGGTTTACCTTGTTTTTACTCTGCACCTTCCCCCAGATTCTTAAGGAGGTATGTGGAACCCTCAATGGCCGCTTAGGAAGTCTGTACATGTCCCCTCTGAATTGTAAAGCGCTACCGAATATGTTGGCGCTATATAAATAAAAATTATTATTATTATTATAAAGGTCTGAGTGCTCATCTGAGTCATCCCGTTAAAGTTGTTTCAGTCTATGCAGGGGCCTTTAGAGACTGAGCAGCTGAGACCTCTAGTCTGTACAAGAAGCGGGCGAGTCAGGTATAGTAGTTTTAAGTGAGACCTTGTTTTACTTTATTTTCCACATGTGCACGTGAGTGCGCATAATAGTTTTTCTGTGCAAAAGAAGTAAACATAAAAAAACCTTAATTATGACCCACAGAATAAAGACTACATGGAAATCTAAATGATGAACAATGTTTAAAAATGTATATATAGTACTGTGTAAAAATGTAAAGCAGCAAAGTAAGAGTACTTTAAAACAGGAGTCCGCAATCGTGCCTTTGGAGCCACATGTAGCTCGTGGACCTGTGATGTGTGTGGCTCATGGTTGCTGCCAACTTGTTGCATTAGCACGAGGTCTAGAAAACAGCTGGGAAGAGCAGGTATCCAGATGGTGATTTATGTGAGTAACCCTGCAAATAGATATCCATATCCTGGCCTCAGGGATTTAGAGATAATTTAAGTATGGTAAGCTGGAGTCATGATGATACTGCTTCTCAAAAGAGGTGCTTGAAGATGGATGTGACAATGTGGGGGGACCACTTGATGCGAAAATACTGAATGGGGATTATGTGGGAACCCCTGGATCTTCGTATACTGCCTTGGTGTGATTTCTGTAGAACAGCTTAGGGTAAGAACACACGTCCAGCTTTTCTGACGTTTGTCGGATCCGGCGCGCTCCCATACAGTCTATACAGTACAGTGGCTGCACGACAAGTTCCGGTCACGTGCTGTCATGTGACCGGAGCATGTGACCAGGAAGTTGCAGCGCAGCCACTGTACTGTATAGACTGTACAGGAGTGCGCCGGATCCGACAAATGGCAGAAAAGCCGGATGTGTGTTCTTACCCTTAGTCTGTCATTCTACTGGTAATGGGACTCTGGGTGCCCCTACAGTGAGGAGAGGGAACTGCATATGTGTCGCAACCATCTCTAAGAACTGAATGTGGCTTTCAAGAGCAGAAAGTTGAGGATCACAGCATTCAAACAATAAAATTGTTAATATTGTGTTTTTATGAATTAACAGAAAGCAAAGTAAATCAAATCAATACCTGATGTGACTACGCTGAATTCAAAACAACATCAAAGCATCAAATCAAAGACATACTGATAGGGAATTTAGATTGTGAGACCCACAATGATGGTGATATCTGTGAAGTGCTGTGGAAATTAATGGAGTTAGAGAAGTTAGTAAAATAAAAACTTCTAGGTGCACTTGCACACAGTTTTAGAAGCAACTCAACAGGTAGGTTGTTCCAAATATCTTGGAAACACTAACTACAGCTATTCTAGAGATGTAGGCTTGTACAAATCCTTCTGTCTTAAATCTCACACATACTCGATGTTGAGATCAAGACTGTGTGGTGGCCAGATAATAAATTGCAGTGGCTGTATATTAAGGTCGTTATACTGCTGCAGAAAAAAATTGCCTTTCTGATCGTATTGAATGTTGGTTAAATATGTACCTGTATTTCTTTGAATATTGAGGACATCAAGAAATGTGCAATATTGAGGACCACTGACAAGAAAACTTAGTGCACCAGAAGAAAGACAAATCATCCTTACTTCCTTTCAGAATTGAAAGATATCTAGCAGCACCATCAGCTGAAAACTGGAAGCAATCAGAGGTCCCCAGCCACACCCATCTATTGTTTGGAAAAGTCTTGCCAAAAATGGTCTTCATGGAAGAATTGTGGCCACTAAACATATGTTTAACATAAAAACAAAGCCAAGTGATTCAAATATGCACAAAAATAAAAAAAAGCAATAGCAAAAAATGACAGCAGTTGCTCTGGACTGATGAGTCAAAATTTAAAATATTTGGTTCTAACACAAGGCAGTTAGGCCAAGGGCTGACGAGCCGTACTCTAATCTGGGATATGCTTCCTTTGTGGTTCCTCTGCACTTGCACTTTTAAGATAACTCCTTTCTTGACTATCCTGTTCAAAATATGATCCTGAACTCTGCACTGATGCATCTATTGTGAATCTCTCCCCTAATATAATGCTGTATTGACATCTGCATATGACTCACTTATAGTTTGCATTTGATATTAGCCTTATTATTTTGCACCTGCACATTATGATATATATATATATATATATATATATATATATATATATATATATATATATATATATCTCTTTCAGTCTTCCACATTGATATTACATTTTCTGTCCTTGTACATATTTTTGTGACTTTATAATTATTGTTTTTTTTTTCCTTGGCTACACTAGCACTTTATAGTGCACTGATTAGTTTTTTCTGCTGTTTATGTAAATTTTCATGCACTTTTCTGCTGTTCCAGCAAATCCTCTCTATATTTAGGTCACATGCTCGTTACTTCTTTTGGACTACTCTTTGTCATCCTTGTGCAGGATTTTCATTCAGTGCATCCAGTCACTTTATTGTTGTGTGCTGTATATCCCAGAGATAAAGACATTGTGTATTATATATTTTTAAATTATTTTTTACCACATACACCCATTTTTTTTTCTCTGCTACCAATCCTTCATCATATTGCTACACACCACATTGTGGTTTAAAATTTTCTTTCATGTTTTCTCAATAAAATTTAATATATTTTGACCACATCTCGGTTTTCTCCTCTTCCTTTCTTTGCTACAAATGAGTGTCTGCTGGCAATAGTGAAGCATGATGGGGGTTCCTTACAAGTTTGGGCCTGTATTTAAGCAAAAAAGTTGGGGATTAGGTCAAGATTAGTAGTGTTCACAATGCTGAGAAATACAAGCAGATATTTATCCGTCATGTAATACCAGCAGGGAGGCATCTGAATGGCTAGAAATGTATTCTGCAGCATGACAACAAACCCAAACATATAGTCAATGTCAGTAAGAACTATTTTCCATGTAAAGAAGAATAAAAAGTGCTGGAAGTGATGATGTGGCCTCCACAGAGCCTTGTTCTTAAGAGCATTGAGTCTGTGTTTAATTCCATGAAATGACAGAAGTATTTGCATAAGCCTACATACACAGGAGATCTGGGGCATTACTATGGTTAGTTCCCCTAGATCAGAGGTCTTAAACACGTGGCTTACGGGCTGCATGCGGCCCCTGCATTTACTTCATACGGCCCACAGACACCACAGACCATTTGAGGATTGCGGCCCAGTCCAGTTTGCTGCCAACATCAACACTTTATGTTACTTGAACATGCATCCTTGGACACACATTCAATCGAAATGGATTGCCGCACAGAGACCAGCTTTCTGCACTGCAATACCAGCAGCGCAAGTCAGTGATATCATATGATGTAAAGGGACCAGGATGGGGAAATTGCTACAAGGGGACCATGGTGGGGACATTACTACAAGAAGGGGCCTAGACTGCGGCATTACTACAATATGAGGACTTGGATGAGGACAAGGATGGGCACATTACTACAAGAAAGAGACAAGGATGGGGTAGTACTTTAATATGGGGGACCTGTATGGGGCATTACTACAAGACGGGGACCAGGATGGGGACATTACTATAAGATGGGGACATACATGGGCATGTAACTACAAGAAGTGGACTAGGATGGGTACATTACTACAGGATGGGGTAATTGCTACAAGATGAGGACCAGGATGGGCACATTACTACAAGGGAACCAGGATGGGGCTATCACTACAAGATGAGGACAAGGATAGGGACATTTCTACAACATAAGGACAAGGATGGGCACATTACTACAAGAAGTGGACAAGGATGGAGCAAGAAGGGGACCAGGATGGGGACACTACTACAATATGGGGATTTGGATAGGGACATTACTACAAGATAAAAAAAAAACAGGGTGGGGCATTACTACAATATGGGGACCTGGATGGGGATATTACTACAAGATGAGGACCAGGATGGGACATTACAACAAGATGAGGACCAGAATGGGGCATTACAACAAGATGAGGACTAGGATGGGGAAAATTACTACACGATGAGGACCAGGAGATGAGGACTAGTATGGGGAAAAGTATTACAAGTTGAGGACCAGGATGGGGACATTACTACAAGATGAGGACCAAGATGGGGCACATTACTACAAAAAGAGGACCAGGATGGGAATAATACTATAAAAAGGGACTAGGATTGAGACATTACTACAAGAAGGGGACAAGGATGGGGCACATTACTAGAAGATGAGGACCAGGACGAGGCACATTATTACAAGATAGGGACCAGAATGGGGACTTTCCTACAAGATAGCGACCAGGATGGGGACATTACTCCAAGTAGTTGGCCAGAATTACTTTAGGGTGCTAATTGTGAGACAATATTACTGAATGTGCCTATTTGGAGGGTTGTTGTTTTTTTTTCAAATAAAAAAAAATTCAAAATAAAGCATGAAAAAATCTTTTACTGTTATATACAGGTCAGACCAAAAGTTTGGACATACCTTCTTATTCAAAGAGTTTTCTTTATTTTCATAACTGAAAATTGTAGATTCACATTGAAGGCAATCAAAACTATGAATTAACACATGTGGAATGAAATACTTAAAAAAGTGTGAAACAACTGAAAATATGTCTTATATTCTAGGTTCTTCAAAGTAGGCACCTTTTGCTTTGGTTACTGCTTTGCACACTCTTGGCATTCTCTTGATGAGCTTCAAGAGGTAGTCACCGGAAATGGTTTTCACTTCACAGGTGTGCCCTGTCAGGTTTAATAAGTGGGATTTCTTGCCTTATAAATGGGGTTGGGACCATCAGTTGTGTTGTGCAGAAGTCTGGTGGATACACAGCTGATAGTCCTACTGAATAGACTGTTAGAATTTGTATTATGACAAGAAAAAAGCAGCTAAGTAAAAAAAAATGAGTGGCCATCATTACTTTAAGAAATGAAGGTCAGTCAGTCCGAAAAATTGGGAAAACTTTGAAAGTATCCCCAAGTGCACTGGCAAAAACCATCAAACGCTACAAAGTAACTGGCTCACATGAGGACCACCCCAGGAAAGGAAGACCAAGAGTCACCGTTGCTGTGGAGGATAAGTTTATCCGAGTCACCAGCCTCAGAAATCGCAGGTTAACAGCAGCTCAGATTAGAGACCAGGTCAATGCCACACAGAGTTCTAGCAGAAGACACATCTCTAGAACAAATGTTAAGAGGAGACTTTGTGCAGCAGGCCTTCATGGTAAAATAGCTGCTAGGAAACCACTGCTAGGGGCAGGCAACAAGCAGAAGAGACTTGTTTGGGCTAAAGAACACAAGGAATGGAGATTAGACCAGTGGACATCTGTGCTTTGGTCTGATGAGTCAAAATTTTAGATCTTTGGATCTAACCACCGTGTAGCATGGAGGAAGAGGTGTGATACTGAACCAGCATGGCTACCAAAGCACCTTGCAGTGGCATGCTATTCCATCTGGTTTGCGCTTAGTTGGACCATCATTTATTTTTCAAAAGGACAATGACCTCAAACACACCTCCAGGCTGTGTAAGGGCTATTTGACTAAGAAGGAGAATGATGGGGTTCTACACCAGATGACCTGGCCTCCACAGTTACCAGATCTGAAGCCAATCGAGGTGGTTCGGGGTGAGCTGGACGAGCAGAGTGAAGGCAAAAGAGCCAACAAGTGATAAGCATCTCTGGGAACTCCTTCAAGACTGTTGGAAAACCATTTCTGGTGACTACCTCTTGAAGCTTATCAAGAGAATGCCAAGAGCGTGCAAAGCAGTAATCAAAGCAAAAAGGTGGCAACTTTGAAGAACCTAGAATATAAGAGATATTTTCAGTTGTTTCACACTTTTTTGTTAAGTATTTCATTCCACATGTGTTAATTCATAGTTTTGATGCCTTCAATGTGAATCTACAATTTTCAGAGTCATGAAAATAAAGAAAACTCTTTGAATGAGGTGTGTCCAAACTTTTGGTCTGTACTGTACATAAACTAAAGTAAACAAAAAAGTGCACATTTGTTAATGCCACATCTGTAACTACCTAAGCTATAAAACTGTACTATAAACCTTACGATGAATACTATTTAAAAGAATAAAATAAACACACCAAAAATGTTTTTAAAAAAATTACTTTGTCCTGCAAAGAATGCGGCCACGCAAATCAATTTTTTTGTCTATGTTCGGCTCATATAACCAGTCGAGTTTATATACTTGAAACAACCTCACTGACGAGTTCCTTCAAAAACTGAGTGCAAATGTAGAAAAATTAAGGCTTTGATGTTCTTTTGAAGGCAAAGAGAGGTCACACCAAATATTGATTTGATTTAGATTTCTCTTTTGTTCATTTACTTTGCATTTTGTTAATTGATAAAAATAAATGATTAACCATTCTTATTGTTGAAAGCATTCTTACTTTGCAACAAGCAGCATTTTATCCACATCTGCCTCAAACTTTTCCCAGGACTGTACTTGATCCAAAATTGATGTTTGTTTCATGAATTCCATTTCCCACAAAGTTTATAAAAAAATTGTTAAAAGAGTTGTACATACACAATGGTACCAATCAAAACGAAATATTGTGTTAAAAAAATAAAATAAACCCTCACAACCATGTTGACATTAAACTGTTAAAAGTTTGTCTCTGAGAATATGGAGACAGAGAAATATATATATTTTTTCAGTGTATTTAATGTACAAACATTTTACTCCAAAAAAAATATATAAGTTTGGTATCCCATAAATGTACTGACACACAGTGAAAATAACACCTCAATTTACAGTACAACATGAAATTTGTAAAAATAAATAAATAAATAAATAATGGTAGAATTACTGTTTTATTTCTTTGGTTTTCAAGTAAATAAAAGTTACATGTACCTCCAAATGCTCCCACTAGTAAATACAACTCATATTGCAAAAAAAAGTTCCACAAAGTTACAACCAAAGAAAAAAACATAAATGTAACAGCTTATTGAACGCAAAAAAAATGACATTGTCCTAAGGCTATGTGCCCATGATGCTTTTTTTCATGCGTTTCTGCAGCGTTTTAAACTGCACCTTTTTAGTGCCAAAATGCATGCGTTGTGATTTCCAAGCAAAGTCTATGAGAATTAGTGATTTCCTGTGCCCACCATGCAGTTATAAAGGCTGCGTGAAATTTGCATATTTTGTGGCAAAAACTCAGCGTTTAAAGAAGCAACATGTAATTGTTTTTGCCATTTGTGGTGCGTTTTGCTAACATAGAACTCAATGAGAAATTGGAAAAAGTAACTATTTCATGAATCTGTGCGTTTATATTGCTTTTCCAGTGTTTTTTTAATGCGTTTTGGTAGGCAAAAACGCATTTATGCACGCATGGAAGTGACCTCGTCCGACTTTACCAATGACCTCACATCCTTTATAAATAAAAGATGAAAACATGTGGCTTTGAGTTCCTGACAATTTTTGGATGATACACAATTTACCTGCATCACAATTAAAAAAACAAACAATGGCTTGGTATAAGAGACTGAAGCTGGATGTCCCCAAAATGATACGTCTGGTATGTAGTAACAGTATTTAATATATTTTTAACGAACCTTTTAATTAATATTTCTGTCGTATTGCATTACATTAATTATGTTAACTCATCATGTATGTATATTGTGCTGCAACATGTTATAAATCATCTTGAGTAATTCTATTAAATGCCTATTTTTAATCATATTTGTTTGATTTTGTTTTAAAAATAATTTGAATATTCCTAACTAACTATATGTTACAAAAAATTCCCATAATTACTTGAACCATTCATTCAATATATAGTCCGACAATTGTTTCAATAATATGTTAAGTAACTTGAGTAAGAACCCGAATTTTGCTAAAAATGGTAATTTAAATGTTGACATTATAGTTGAATGTATGAAAGTTTATAACTAAGCCAAATATTTTTTAAATTTATTCTAATGTCAAAAAATATAAATACAAATAATGACTGTCATCTGTGATATATCGTTCTTCATGTAACAGTAACTTGTTTTGTGTAATTTTAAAAATGATAATGTAATCTATAAATTTGTCTTGCTGCAAATTTAATAATTTCGCAGTTTCAATTCGAGTCTAATTATTAAGGTAGTTAAGATATTTAATGTATTAAATGCATACACAGAGAAAATAATGAAAACAAAGTTAAAACATGTATAACATTAATTTATTTAAATATTTTTAGCCATCTCACAATACTATATCACAATATTGTGCAATATGTAGTTATTTTAATGTATTAAATTTGTAAAAGCATCTTTTATTGTAAATTACATAATAATATTTTTGGTATGTGACTATATGAAGCCTACAAGTTGAATGGACCTTAAATTTTAATTTATGGATGGAATAATAATTTTCATGTGAATAACAAATAATATTTGATATAATATAGAGGATTGGTTTATATTAAACTAATATAGTGATGTTTGATCAACCACATAGCTGGAATCAATGCCCTGTATTTGGGACCCTACCTGTCCAGAATACCTACAAAAAATATGTCGAACAGATAGTTGGATAAGAATTTGTAAAGAGCTCTATCCTCAATGGCACGAGGCAAATCAAGCCCTTCAGAATAAGATCGGTAAGTTAATATAAAATGTATTTACATTTTAATTTTATTTTTTTTTAATGTTTTTTTTAAACATTTTAATTAATTCCATATTATTTGTTTATAAAATCAAACAAAACATTTATACTCAAGCATATTTATTAAGCACAAACATTTTTAAAATAATCTTCTAGAGCAAAATGTGAGGAAAAGGTGGCGGTTCGTTAAAGACAGATTCAATAAAATTCGCATAGAGGGCACTAAAAGTGGAAGATCTCCTGTGCGACCAAACTTAATTTATTATGAAGATTTGAAATTCCTCTGCACTGGGCGTGTATTAAGACCGTAAGTTTTTTTTATTTGGAATAACCAAATAATCATACAAGCATCAAATTTTGATACCATAACAATGCACATAAATTACACTACAACCTATTTTAGTATCAACAACTGACAGAAATTCATTTTAGTATTTGATGTTTTAATATAATAATCTGTAATATTTCTTTAAGTAATACACTTCATTTTTACTAAAATTTCAATTTTAGGACACAGGGGAATATAACTGCACAAACAAACGAAATTCAAGAAAATCAAGATGAAATGAATGAACAAACACAAAATGTAGTTGATGAAGATTGTTCTCTCACCAGCCAGCTGTATGTCGATCAAGCTGATGTTGAAAGAGCAAATACCTGTGAGGTCGGTGCAACAACAAGTCAAAATCAAGTAACCACGAAAAAATCTTATCAGAAACCAAAAAATAAAAAAAAAAATATAAACACAAAAAATTTTGATTCAGATGAATTAACTTCTCAAACTTTACAATTAATCAAAACTTCCACTTCCAATGATCAGTATGATACATTTGGAAATAGCATAGGATTAAGGATAAGACAATTGAAAGATGTGAAAACAAAATCAATTTGCATGACTGCAATTTGTGGATTGCTTGCATGTTTTGAGAATGAGGGTACCAGTCCTTCGGGAGGTGACTTAGTGTCATTAATCGAAAAATCATTTGAGAATGTTAATAAACCAATAGAGCCAAAGGCGCAGCAATCTTTGATACCGCAGAATATTGCTAGAGATCAAACATATGCTGAATATCCTTCATCCTATGCTCATCCAACAATGAAAAATGTAAATATGCCCCTCCCGTTATGGGAAGACCTTCAGAAATCTTATATGTCTGTAACAATGATATTATACTTGTAACTGTTCCCGTTTTTCCAGTTAAAAAGAAAAAGAAAATAAACCAGAGTTGGTCGGGCAGCCTGCGGACGGTCTGCATTAAACCAAAGTGGAATGTGACGCCCTGGACCCCAGGGGTCACAGGTAACAACACCACACCACACACACACACACACACCCATCCCTTGTGAGGACACACCCGTCACCCGAAAGGGAGACCTGATGCCTCCCTCAGGGCCAGTAGGGCACACCAGGTGGGCGGAGTCAGGCAGAAAGGCACGCCCACAGAGGAGACTACTATCCTGAGGCAGGAAAGACATGTCAGTTTTTGTAGTAGGAGAGTTGAGTAGTAGTTGGTAGGGAGTGGAGAGTGGTAGGAGGAAGGAGAGAAGCTGTCAGGGACCCGAATCAGAGCCTGGGATCCCCGAAATGTCAGGCAGGCAGACGGTGGTGGCCACCTGCAGGAGTACTGGTATAGCGACCGGTGGAACCGTTGGGACCGGGCCAGGTTTGGAGCCCGCCGGACCTGAACCGGGGAGTCAACAGCTAATCGGAGCACCAGTAACCGGGTACTCAGACCCGATCCTAGCTTAGAACTCACTGAGTTTAGGCAAATTCACTGATTGCAGTCTGGACCTCACGGGTTCATCCTTACCCAAAGTCCCGAAAGAAGGCAACAGCCCACCGATACAGGGTGAGAGCCACCGCCAAGGGCCAAGCATCCGATGGGCCAGCGCCTGCGGGCAACCGAGGGCTCTTCCGGCAGCTAAACGCCGGGGAGCGGGCTACCACTGCCCAGGCAGGGTAGCCAAAAGTCAAAACAAGAGGTGCAAGGGAAAGGGGCCACCATCAGCCTCACAAGGGACACAAACAGCCGGCTGTGGGACCCGACCATACCCGAACTTTGGTTTACCAGTGACTCTGAGTGTGAATTAATAGTGAGTACACCAGTGCCATCCGGGCACGACATCGCACTTTGCACGGCACCTTGCACCCTAACATCATCGCCCGTCCCACCGGGCCCCGGGACACACCGCCCCTACCCACGGAGGGGCTAACATCCAGGCTGCACTCTCAACACCGATCCCGGGAGCCCCCTTCACTCCCGCCGCAGCGGTGGTGCATCCCGTCACCACAACCCGTGGGTGGCGTCACGACCCGTCCAATGACAACGCGGCCCCCGGCTGCGAACCTCGTCCCACACCACCACCCCACTGCCTCCCCTTAACAGAGTGACGTGGCCCCCGGTCCGGAGGCGCTCGAGCCACCGACAACCCGAGCCCGGACCTCGAGCATCTCAGCCCGGCCAGGGAGCGGCCGAGCCCTCTCAGGGCGGTGCAGATGGAGGGAAGCTCAACTCCCAGACCTACTGCCAGTTTCTTGAGGACAGCTTCTTCAAGCAGTGGTACAGGAAGAAGTTGGTATCGTTCAAGAAAAACATGATTTTCATGCAGGACAATGCTCCATCACATGCAACCAACTACAGTAGAGGTCTAAAAGATGAAAAAATAATAACATGGCCCCCTTGTTCACCTGATCTGAACCCCATAGAGAACCTGTGGTCCCTCATAAAATGTAAGATCTACAGGGAAGGAAAACAGTACACCTCTCAGAACAGTGTCTGGGAGGCTGTGGTGGCTGCTGCACACATTGTTGATCGTAAACAGATCAAGCAACTGACAGAATCTATGGATGGTAGGCTGTTGAGTGTCATCATAAAGAAAGGTGGCTATATTGGTCCCTAATTTTTTTGGGTTTTGTTTATTTCTCAATTTTGTGCCGTTATATTGGTTTACCTGGTGAAAATAAACAAGTGAGATGGGAATATATTTGGTTTTTATTAAGTTGCCTAATAATTCTGCACATTAATAGTTACTTGCACAAACAGATATCCTCCTAAGATAGCCAAATTTAAAAAAAAACAACTGCAACTTTCAAAAATATTAAGTTTTGATATTTATGAGTCTTTTGGGTTGATTGAGGACATAGTTGTTGATCAATAACAAAAAAATCTTCTAAAATATAACTTGCCTAATAACTCTGCACGCGGTGTATGCACACCTGGGCACTGTACTTATTGAAATAGATCAATCACTTGAATTTAGGCAAAGAACGAATCCATAGATTAATGGGTACCGAGTTCTTTCTAATATATATATGTGCATCTTTATGTGGCGCCCCTGACCTGGTCAGGCACCACTGAGTACTGCACCCATGCTTGGTGAGTGCAAACAGGAAAATCCCAAAGGCTGAGTAGGGTGTGAACGCACAGACACAGTGACCAAGTCTCACACACACATCTTAGAGGGGACCCCTGGGCAGACCCAGGAGGGGGCGTGGCCTCCACATCTCAGCTAGTGGTGGGTGGAGAGGCTGGAAGCTAGTGTGGCAGTGGCAGTGAGTCAGAGAGAAGCAGTGGAGGAGGACACATGTCAGTCTGAAGCAGAGAGCGGACACACAGACACGCTAGTCAGACCCTGTTATTCTGCGACCTGTTGTTCCACACACATACACCCGAGCCCCTTTGGCCAGCCTCACTCTCGGGAGGCCACAACAACTAACTGCAAATACCATCAGCCCCAGACGCTCGTTAAACTGCAGTGGTGGTCACCCCTCACCCTGACCGCAAACCAACAGTGGCGTCATGACTCCTATGAAAATGAACCTGACATACCTGTGGCCAGAAGAGTCCTTACAGAGAAGTCCCCGCAGTGTCCCACAGGTGACCGCTGCAGCGCTGTGGTGGGCGACTCATCTACATATGATGTCAATTATTTCTTAATAAATATAGGTACTTAGAACATCAGTGGATGTATGGATACCTTTCTGCAAAATAACATGCCGACATAAGGTGGTTTAAATATAGGCACACTGGATACCCGGCGGATACACCCTATAAAGTAATTTGTACCTTATTAATATAAATTGTCCTGGATATTAATAATGCCCATTAACACAGTACATGTCATGTATGATACCAAAAAATGTGTACAAAAAGAGCCACTCAATAGTGGAATAGTCTCACCCCAGTCTTCTTATCTCAGATAATGGATCTGACCTCTCCTGCAGTATTTAGTCCAAATACCGGCAAAGAAAAGACAGTGGTGGAGGTCCGGTCACTAAACCTGTCAGGAACTAAGCTGACCCTTCTATTCCCCACAAACTCCCACCCTTACAAGGGCAGTCCACAACTGGCCCTGTTGTGACTGACCCTTTTGTTCCATCCAGGCGCCTCCCTACGCGTTTCGCTTCAGTCACTCATTAGGGGAGAAAAGTAAAGCACCTCTACAACCAACGGTGGCTCGACACAGAGCTCACCTCTATTAAGCCTGGTATCAAAGGTATCAAACATTGTGTCTTTGAATAACGTGGTCAGAGCAGCATGAGGCGTTTACGTAGTCGCCAGAACAGCTCTCAAACCAAAGTAAAAGAGGGGAAATTGCTAAGAAACAGTTTCAAGTGCCTAATAACTGTGATAAAACGTCAAATCAAGCCCCAACCTCTCAAAAAAAACATTTTAGCATATGTTCACATGTTTCGTTTTTTACATTTTTCCTTCTTTTTCGATTAGAAAGGGTTGTAACTTATACATTATATTGGTGTCTGTCTCACACCTCCTTTTTTGGGACAAATTTGATAGCACTTTAAAAGGTCAGCTACATCCCGTTAGGATGTTGACCTTGCCCTCCTCCTCCTCCACCAGCACCACCGGCTCCAGTGGCCCTCTAAGGCCATTCAGTTCCCCTAGGGTGTAAAGGTTCAGACATCATGTAGCTAAGCATCACAAGGTACTCCCAAGAGCTCCCAACAGTTTATTTTAAAAACAATTGGTAGGATAAGCAGCAGGGCATAACATGCCAAGACGTTTAATACATTCAGTTTCCCTAGTGGATAATGGTTCAGACACTATGGAGCTCTGCATCAGTAGGTACTACCAACAGCTTTTTTTTAAAAAAAAAAATGGTAGCATAAGCAACAACGCATAACATGGGATGGAGCTAAAAAAAAAATCTGATTTGGCAGGGGGCCATGTGTAACACACCGTGCAGCAAAGCATCAATGAAGAACACAAAGAGAGACTGCCTGACCAATTATTCTAGATACAAGTAATTATTCTATTATTCTAGAAAATGTAGCCTTGACAGTGCTTGTGCCAGTACATAATGTACAAAGGCTTGAAAAATATTGCCCTGGGTGATTGGGCCAAACAATTACATGGCATCAGCATAACAAGTTACATTAGTCATGAGGTGTCATTAGATGATAGAAGACAAAATAGTCTTGAATGAGAAACAATGGAACTTATTTGAACTTAAGAAATCCAAATCTTGGGGCTACACTTATTATTGGGTCTTGTTAACAGGTGGCCTGAGATACTCTGGGGCAATCCATCTATGGTTCATTTTGATCATCGTCAAACTGTCTGCACTTTCCGTGGATAGTCGTGTGCGACTATCTGTTATTATTAACCCTGCTGAGCTGAAAACATGCTCAGACAACACACTCGCAGCAGGGCAAGCTAGCACTTCCAAAGCGTATAATGCGAGGTCTGGCAAAGTGTTGCACTTGGAAACCCAATAGTTAAAAGGAACAGTAAACTCAGAAAGCACAATGATACGGTCACCTACATAGTCCCTCACCATGTTACTTAACTGTTCCCTCCTTGTCATCGTTCCCCCAACCGGTATCTGATTTGCAGTTGACGGTTTGTGGAAAATGGACCAGTTTTGGCACATTAGTCCCCGCCTGTATTGCTCCTACTATGCATAGCCCTCTCTTGTAATCCTGTTGCGTGAGATGACACGCTACCTCTGACACCAGCATGATCTGAGGGTAATTGTTTCATTAACTGCTCCACTACAGCCCTCTTGAATGTTTCCGTAGTACAATCCTTATTTGCCTCCACAAGTA